>NC_041403.2:94671671-94874171 GCF_900747795.2 Erpetoichthys calabaricus | reverse complement strand
TGCCCGTTTTCGTTTTTTTTCTTTCTTCAGTAATATTTCAGCAAACCCGGAGCTTGTCAGTTCAAATCCTGGTACTGACACCACTGTGTGACCCTGAGGAAGTCACTTCACCTGCCTGTGCTGCAAAAAACAAAAGTAATGTAACAAATTGTACCTCAGATGTTGCAAGTTGCTGGAATAAAGGCATAAGTAAAATAGATAAATATGTATTATACACATAGGAACTATTTATTTATTTTCAGTTAAGTCATCTGCAGCAAACCTTTATAAATGAGGGTTTCTCCTTTTTAGATAGTGCAAACTGTTTCTTCTTCATTGAGGTTTTCTCTTGGAGAGCTTTTTTCATTTCATTGAAAATGAAAGCAGCAGCTGCCAAAATATGTAGCTTTCTTATTAATTTTTCAACATTGTGTAAAATAACTGTATAAAGTAACATAAAAGGTTTAAATACTGGTTATCCTTTTACATTAAAATATTACTAAAGAGATACAAAAAACAGTAAAATGCATATGTTCTTTTTCTTTAAGGAGATTAAATATTACTGAAGAAAGAAAAAAAAAAAAAACTAAAACAGCCAAATGGGGCTATGCATACGAAGTTAAAAGGTTTAATAAAACAGAAATATATACTTTTAATTTTACTTCCTTAACTTGTGGAGGGTGTATCCTTTTTCGTGAAAGCCCGTTTCAGTCAATAAGTCTTAAAAACAGGTGTAAAGATATTGACAATAAGCTATGCAAACCCACCAAGACATGGAATCGTTTAAATCAAGTATCATTACATCTTCCTTTCTTAAAGAGAAGTAAGGCAGTACTTATAAGCTTACATATATATATATATAGACATATATAGACATACATACATATATATGTATCTATATATATATATGTATATCTATATATCTATATCTATATATATCTATATCTCTATATACATCTATATATATATATATATATATCTAAATTCCCGCGAAGTACTGCTTTTAAATTTTTATTAAGAAGAAAACCTTTTTAAATTGAGAGAAAATATACCAATAACAATTTGTTAAGGATCTGTTTTTTTGTGAAGCAGCCTTAACACAGCTTTTCCACTGTTTTATAAACGAACGCCATATAAGGTCTTCCTTTTTCCTTGCTTCATCAAGGGAGGAGCCTTTTTATTAAATCCAAGGGTTCTTCGCTTTTTTTTTTTTCTTTTTTTACGATTGTTATAGTTCTGTTTGTATACCACGTTGTCAGTTCAGCACTCCGGTTGTAATATGACCAAGCCGTGCAAGCACACTCTTGAGAATGCAACATATAGTTGTACAGGAGAAAAGCAATCTTGCCTGAAATCATTGGCAACCTTTTGTAGGTCTATGAACTTAATTTAAACTTTAGGTTTACACGGTGCTTTTTTTCCGAAGTACCTGCACTCATGAATATGTCTGTATGCGTCAGTCGCACAAATCCCCGCGCTTCGCACCGGCGAAGTACTGCTTTTAAATTTTTATTAAGAAGAAAAGAAAACCTTTTTAAATTGAGTGAAAATATACCAATAACAATATGTTAAGGATCTGTTTTTTTGTGAAGCTGCCTTCACTCAAGTGATCACTTCAAGCTGACCTGCTGGCCAACCATAAGCGTTACCTGGTAGGTAACCACCCATACAATCAGATTGTGACTCAGACTACGAATGCCGTGAATGTAATTACCCCGATCTACATGCTGTCAAATAAACGAACCACATGCCGTGGCGCAATTTTAGGGGCTTCGCCTCTAGCGCTGACGTCCGAGGTTCGATTCCCGTAAGGGAGTGAAGTGAGTGGGTGGTTACTTACCAGGTAATACACTGCACTCGCTTACGGTAATCGAACCTTGGACGTCAGCGCTAGAGGGGCTTCGCAGCGGTGAAGTATTGCTTTTAAATTTTAATTAAGAAGAAAAGAAAACCTTTTTAAATTAAGTCTTAAAAAGAGGTGTAAAGATATTGACAATAAGCTACGCAAACCCACCAAGACATGCAATCGTTTAAATCAAGGCGCAAGTCAAAAAACACCATCCCATAATATTAGTTAACGATTAACACATTTCTATATGTATTGTAAGCATACAATACAACTGATAATATGTTGCGCTTATTTATCTGGTGTACCGACATTTTTGCGCGTTTAACGGCTGAAATCTAACGTGGTTTGTGCCCTTCAGAATGAAAACAGTTTGCATTTACCTTTTTAATAAAAGGCGAGCTTTTAAGCCTGAGAAATCACCCCGTAAATGTACACGTTTAATTGCACATGTGTTATTATGTATGCTTACATAGTATTAAAAGACACTCAACAATTAACGTCATTTACCTTCGTTCCCGCGTTTGACTCGTGCTGTAAATCTCTTCCTCGTTTTCAGTTCACGTGATTACGTAGGAGGCGTGATGATGCAATACGTGACTCCGCCTCCTCCATTACAGTGTATGGACAAAAAACAGGTTCCAGTTATGACCATTACGCGCAGAATTTCGAAATGAAACCTGCCTAACTTTTGTAAGTAAGCTGTAAGGACTGAGCCTGCCAAATTTCAGAATTAGTCAGTCAGTTAGTCAGTCAGTCAGTGAGGGCTTTGCCTTTTATTAGTATATATATATATATATATATATATATATATATATATATATATATACACACATATTACGATTGTTATAGTTCTCTTTGTGTACCACGTTGTCAGTTCAGCACTCCGGTTGTAATATGACCAAGCTGTGCAAGCACACTCTTGAGAATGCAACGTATAGTTGTACAGGAGAAAAGCAATCTTGCCTCAAATGAATGGCAACCTTTTGTAGGTCTATGAACTTAATTTAAACTTTAGGTTTACACGGTGCTTTCTTTCCGACGTGCTGCGTTCACACAAGAGAGCGGCTCACGTGAACTGACTGATGTTGCGATGTCCCCGGCTTTATTTAATGTTAGCTAAGACCCGGCACTTAAAAGTTTCTCGCTACAGCAATTTTTAATCCGTTACAAAGTCATCCAAAGTCTCGTTTATACCTCGTGTCTTCTCATTAAACTTGTATCTCGCGAATATGGTATTGCAAACGGCAGCGGGAGCGTTTATAGAAACTTAATTTAAACTTACGTTTTACACCGTGCTTTGTTTCCGCGGTATCGAAGTGATCACTCGTGCTGCATTCAGTCAGTTCACGTGAGCCGCTCTCTTGTGCCTTCTGAATTGTGTAATGAATGTTTTCTTCAGTGCTCTTTGGGGCTCTTCCTTGTTTTCAGTTCACGTGATTACGTAGGAGGCGTGATGACGCGATACGTGACTCCGCCTCCTCCATTAGAGTATATGGACAAAAAACAGGTTCCAGTTATGACCATTACGCGTAGAATTTCGAAATGAAACCTGCCTAACTTTTGTAAGTAAGCTGTAAGGAATGAGCCTGCCAAATTTCAGCCTTCCACCTTCACGGGAAGTTGGAGAATTAGTGATGAGTGAGTGAGTCAGTGAGGGCTTTGCCTTTTATTAGTATAGATTTATCAAACACATCCTTTAAAAATACAAGTTTAGATACATTTGAAAGATGCTGAAAAGTTGTGGGTAGCTATTTCCTTGTTATTGGTAATAGACAGGCATGCTGCTTTTTAATGGAAGGCACTACAGGGGCATATTTCATTTTATACCTTTCCAGGTCACTGTCTTTCCCTTGTTAATAAATTGGTTTTTTTTTTTTTCTTACATGTAGTGGAAGTGGTGATTTGAAATCAGTATAGCTACATGTGCAGAAGCAGTCTTGTTTGCTGCTAGTCTGTTTCCTTGCCTGTACACAATGAGCAGTGCTTATAATTTGAGTTGTTTAAGCCTAGATAGCACTATGATTTGGGCTATGGCTCAATGCACCTTTTGCTACTTTTACATCATATTAATTTGTTATATTTATTTTAGTAGTTAAACTATTTGAATGACAATTTGTTTACCTGGGTTAGAGACTGAATAGATACATAGTCTCTCTTCTTGTGACTTTTAATACAGCATGTAAAGTACATTTATTTATTGCATGTTTTTGCTTGCTTCATATTGGTCTGTCAGTTGGTGGACCCACTCTGCACAGCGCTGCCTGGCCTGAATATTAGAGATGTAGCTAGCAAACCAGTGACACTTGGATGTGATCATTGTAGGTAGGTCAGTTTTATACAGAAGCCTGTACCCACCACCTAAAAAAATCTTAAATTATTTCTCAAAAGTATTGAATTATTTCCCAATGATTGTTATATTTTTGTAATAGTCACTGTTGTCTGGAGTTGGTAAAAACATCATGCACATGTGTTCTTCAGCCATCTAGTTACAGCTAGTGAGTAAGAGGTTAACCACATGTATTTTGTGTAATCAAGTGACAAGAACTGAACAGATGTTATAGTTAGGAGTGTGTGATATGTATTGTTTATGATGATATCTTAAATGTTGTTTTAACAATCTGCGAGCTGAAGTTACAAAGTATGTCACTCACTTTGGGGGGGAAAAAACAATCAAAAACACATTTTGAGAGTCCACACATTCACTGTCTCGTGTATCCTAGCAGGATAGACTACTGCTTGTGTGCAAAGCGTGTGCGTAGGCAGTGTACCAGAAGTATGGAGCCCCATAGGTGTCAGGCGAAAAAAAAAAAAAATGTTGAAATTAATTACACAATTCATTCATGCAGATTATTTTTGTTTCTGTAAGAAGCATATGTGTATCGGGCATGTTGTATTTCGCAAACTGTCTTGTTTGGGAGTCCTTGATTCCAAAGCAGTTTTTTTTTTCATTATTGAAAACACTCGCACAGATCCCCGGCTACTTGCCCCGCTCTATCCCACCCCGACTCATGTATAAAGTATGTACAATAATGATAATGTTAAAGCAATGATGAAGCGGAACGGAGACGCTGTACCTGCCCATAAATCCCAACCATTTTATTCAAACTGATGTATATATCTCAAATGACCATGGTTGGGTGAAAAAGGAAAAAAAAAATGTCTTTTGGCAGCAATTTAAATAAAACACGGGAATTCAGAGATCTCTGAACACTGGCATTTAAAAAGCGCTACTTGAGTATACCTGAGGTGGACAGTGATATAAATCCATTTGACTGGTGGCAAACACAAGAAGTACATTTCCCGAATTTAGGGAGACTTGCAAAAATGTACCTGTGCATCCCTGCCTCAAACAACCCTTCTGAGAGGGCTTTCAGCACTGGAGGAAATGTTTTAACGTGTAATTGTGCTACTCTGAAGCCAGATGCTATGGACAGACTGGTGTTACTGCCACTAAACTTGGAAGTTTCCTTAGTAGAATTTTACAATTGCAATATCTTTCTGATATCTTTGTGCAATATATGACAGAGCTCGAAGTTAGTAATTTGTTTAAAAATGTTATAGGTTTGATTTTTTTTTTTTTGTATCTTTGTGTAATGCAGGACAGAAATTCTATAGTTTTTTCCCTGTGCCTTGTTTGGCAGGACTTTGGATTTTTAAATGGTACACTATGTTAGATTTTTTTCTTGCTTGTATGCTGCACAATTCACCTTACTGCAGTGTGGTTTATGTTTATCCATAATGTAATGTTCATACCCTGTAGATTTATTCCAAGTATTTTATTCCATTTGGATCTCTGTTTAAAATCATTATAATGGTTTGTTAGTCTTTTGTATAAATCCTGCAGGCTGTTTTGAAATGGTTTACTCATACTTGCACTGTAACACTCGTAACACTTTGACAGGTGAATTTAATGTTTTTGTGTTATTTTATTTCAGTTTTAAGCAAATAAATAAGACCTGCTTTCCTTAACAGTTGTTTCCATTAATCTCATTAGTAAGCTGCAATTAATATCCTATTAACAAGATCAAGCTAGATCAATAACTTTTACAAACAAGTTTTTAAAGGATGCAAAATATCGTCTAATTATCATTACCGCCAAAGTTCCAGACTATATCGGGATATAATTTTTTGCCAATATCGCACACCCCTAGTTATAAGTATAGTTTTAATCCTGCAAGTGCTTAGAAGTAAATGTAGTCCACTCAGTTTAGAGTAACAGGGAGCTAGCTGAGTGTAAAGTAAAAAGCAAACATCGTGAGTGGTACGCTGGTCCTTTGCAGAGTACAACCACACAGCCAATCAGAAAAGAATGTGCTGGGTGCAGCCCAGTAACTGATTCCTAAAAATAAAGTAACTGTTTAGTTTTAATGCAGTTATTTTCAAAGAAACATTTTGAAAGTATTATCTGGTGATGCAGCAGCTAATGTTCTTACCACAAATCTTCAGGGCTTGACTTGTGGTAAAAATAAAGGGAATTAATGTTATTTACATCACTAAATATATTTTCTTAATTGAGAAGTATTACTGACACACTTTTAAATATTCACTGTCAATACAGGTAATCATATATAGTTAAGCACACTCACTGCTACTGTTTAGTCTACAAATGCATGGGGAGAACATTGAAAGACAAAAAGCAAACACAGAAAAGGTTTGGGGACACATTCATGACCCTGTATAATGAAAGTAATTGAAAAGGAATTGATCTTTTTACAAAAATAAAAAATTATGTCTTCTCAGACAGGAGTCCAATACAAAACTGATTCAGAAATGGCCAAACTTCCATTCATATGGGTTCCAGGCAGGAATGGGTGGACAATGAAAGTGATGTCAGCAGTGGAACAGCCGTAAATCATCTGCACTGCAGAGGGAGGAAGAGAGAAGACTTAAGAACACCACGTGAAACCCCTGGTTCGCAGTGCCCTTAAGCTGCCTCTTAAGCACACGTGTGTCACAACATGCAGACCCAATGTAGACCCAGGTCCTCTGAGAGAGTGATGACAGCTTTGTGCAACCTCTCTGCCCGTGTTATAGCATCTGTACTTAACTTACTGGTTTTTAATATGATTAAAACTAGATTGATACCTGATGCTTTTGTTCAGTTCTAATCACTTGATTTCAAGCTACATTCATGTTTAATCTCTCTGCCAATAGTTGTCACTTGATGATCGAAGCATGGGCATGCACAATGATAATGGAAGTAGCAGGCAATATCTTTGTTAACTTGATAATTATTGCAAAATAATACAATTCTTTAGCAAAAATTCAATAATATATTTTTTAAGTAGCGTAAATAATCTTCCGTAGTTTTAAACTTGGCATTGGCAATGACAATTGAAGAAAAACAAAAGGAATTGTGAACTTGGGAAAATGGGGTTGGTTGTCAGATTTGAATTTTAAATATTTTAAAATGTGGTGTTTCCTAGTCCTAGGAGCATAAAATGAGCTAAAATTTTTCATATCTTTATTTGCTTTATTTTTATTTTATTTAATATTAACTTATCCATCCATCCATCCTCTTCCACTTATCTGAGATAAGCAGCAGCTTGAGCAGAGATGCCCAGACTTCCCTCTCCCCAGCCACTTCTTCTAGCTCTTCCGGGAGAATCCCAAGACGTTCCCAGGCCAGCCGAGAGACATAGTCCCTCCAGCGTGTCCTGGGTCTTCCCCGGGACCTCCTCCCGTTTAGACGTGCCCGGAACACCTCACCAGGGAGGCGTCCTGATCAGATGCCCGAGCCACCTCATCTGACTCCTCTCGACGCGGAGGAGCAGCGGCTCTACTCTGAGCCCCTCCCGGATGACTGAGCTTCTCACCCTATCTTTAAGGGAAAGCCCAGACACCCTACGGAGGAAACTCATTTCAGCAGCTTGTATTCGCGATCTTGTTCTTTCGGTCACTACCCATAGCTCATGACCATAGGTGAGGGTAGGAACATAGATCGACTGGTAAATTGAGAGCTTTGCCTTGCGGCTCAGCTCCTTTTTCACTACGACAGACCGATGCAGAGCCCGCATCACTGTGGATGCCGCAACGATCCGCCTGTCGATCTCACGCTCTATTCTTCCCTCACTCGTGAACAAGATCCAGAGATACTTGAACTCCTCCACTTGGGGCAGGATCTCGCTCCCAACCCTGAGAGGGCATTCCACTCTTTTTCGGCTGAGGACCATGGTCTCGGATTTGCTGATTCCCATCCCAGCCGCTTCACACTCAGCTGCGAACCGATCCAGAGAGAGCTGAAGATCACGGCCTGATGAAGCAAACAGGACAACATTATCTGCAAAAAATAGTGACCCAATCCTGAGTCCACCAAACTGGACCCCCTCAACGCTCTGGCTGCGCCTAGAAATTCTGTCCATAAATGTTATGAACAGAATCGGTGACAAAGAGCAGCCCTGGCGGAGTCCAACTCTCACTGGAAGTGGGTTCGACTTACTGCCGGCAATGCGGACCAAGCTCTGACACCGGTTGTACAGGGACCGAACAGCCCTTATCAGGGGGTCCGGTACCCCATACTCTTGAAGTACTCCCCCACAGGATTCCCCGAGGGACACGGTCGAACTCCTTTTCCAAGTCCACAAAACACATGTAGACTGGTTGGGCAAACTCCCATGCACCCTCCAGGACCCTGCTAAGGGTGTAGAGTTGGTCCACTGTTCCACGACCAGGACGAAAACTACACTGTTCCTCCTGAATCCGAGGTTTGACTATTCGACGGACCCTCCTCTCCAGGACCCCCGAATAGACTTTTCCAGGGAGGCTGAGGAGTGTGATCCCTCTGTAGTTGGAGTCCTCACAGGTGGCGCAGTGGTAGTGCTGCTGCTTTGCAGTAAGGAGACTGTGGAAGATTGTGGGTTCGCTTCCTGGTTCCTCCCTGTGTGGATAGCGCTTTGAGTACTGAGAAAAGCGCTATATAAATGTAATGAATTATTATTATAACACACCCTCTGTCCCTCTTCTTAGAGGGGGACCACCACCCAGTCTGCCAATCCAGAGGCACTGTCCCTGATGTCCATGCGATATTGCAGAGGCCTGTCAACCAAGACAGTCCTACAACATCCAGAGCCTTGAGGAACTCCGGGCGTATCTTATCCACCCTCGGGGCCCTGCCACCAAGGAGTTTTTTGACCACCTCGGTGACCTCAGTCCCAGAGATGGGGGAGCCTACCTCCAAGTCCCCAGGCTCTGCTTCCTCATTGGGAAGGCATGTTTGTGGGATTGAGGAGGTCTTCGTAGTACTCCACACCATAACCCGCTCTCCCCCCCCCCAACCCACAACGTCCCAAGTCGAGGTCAGCAATGCACCATCCCCACCATATACAGTGCTTCCCCGTCCTGCAATGCCGGATGGTGGACCAGAATCTCCTCGAAGCCGTCCGAAAGTTGTTCTCCAACACCTCCCCAAACTCCTCCCACGCCCGAGTTTTTGCCTCGGCAACCACCAAAGCCGCATTCCACTTTGCCTGCCAGTGCCTATCGGCTGCCTCCAGAGTCCCACAGGACAAAAAGGTGCTCCAACGGGTTCGGGGATTGCCGCCACGACAGGCACCGACCACCTTACGGCCATAGCTCCGGTCAGCCGCCTCAACAATAGAGGTACGGAACATGGCCCATTCGGACTCAATGTCCCCCACCTCCCTCGGGACGTGGTCGAAGTTCTGCCGGAGGTGGGAGTTGAAGCTACTTCTGACAGGGGACTCTGCCAGACATTCCCAGCAGACCCTCACAACACGTTTGGGCCTACCAGGCCTGACCGGCATCCTCTCCCACCATCGAAGCCTACTCACCACCAGGTGGTGATCGGTTGACAGCTCCGCCCTTCTCTTCACCCGAGTGTCCAAAACATGTGGCCGCAGGTCCGGCGACACGACCACAAAGTCGATCATCGAACTGAGGCCTAGGGTGTCCTGGTGCCAAGTGCACATATGAACACCCCTATGCTTGAACGTCGTGTTCGTTATGGACAATCCGTGATGAGCACAGAAGTCCAATAACAAAACACCGCTCGGGTTCAGATCGGGGGGGCCATTCCACCCAATCACGCCCTTCCAGGTCTCACTGTCACTGCCCACGTGAGCATTGAAGTCTCCCAGCAGAACGAGGGAGTCTCCAGAAGGTATGCCCTCTAGCACCCCCTCCAGGGACTCCAAAAAGGATGGGTTCTCCAAACTGCTGTTTGTCGCATACGCACAAACAACAGTTAGGACCCGTCCCCCCACCCGAAGGTGGAGGGAGGCTACCCTCTTGTTCACCGGGGTAAACCCCAATGAACAGGCTCCAAGTCGGGGGGGGGCAATAAGTATGCCCACACCCGCTTGGCGCCTCTCACCGGGGTCAACTCCAGAGTGGTAGAGAGTCCAGCCCCTCTCAAGGAGATTGGTTCCAGAGTCCAAGCTGTGTATCGAGGTTAGCCCGACTATATCTAGCCGGAACCTCTCGACCTCCCGCACTAGCTCAGGCTCCTTCCCCTTCAGAGAGGTGACATTCCACATCCCAAGAGCCAGTTTCTGTAGCCAAGGATCAGACCGCCAAGGTCCCCGCCTTCGGCCACCACCCAACTCACACTGCACCCGACCTCCTTGGCCCCTCCCATAGGTGGTGAGCCCATGGGAAGGGGGACCCACGTTACCTGTTCGGGCTGTGCCTGGCCGAGCCCAATGGGTGCAGGCCCGGCCACCAGGTGCTCGCCATCGAGCCCCACCTCCAGGCCTGGCTCCAGAGGGGGGCCCCGGTGACCCGCATCCGGGCAAGGGAAAACGTTGTCCAAAGGTTTGATTCATCATTGGAGGTTTGTTGAATCACTCTTTGTCTCATTGTTCACATAGGACCAGTTTGCCTTGGGTGGCCCTACCAGGGGCATAAAGCCCCGGACAACAGAGCTCCTAGGATCATTGGGACACACAAACCCCTCCACTACGATAAGGTGGCAGTTCAAGGAAGGGTAATATTAACTTATATTTTTACCAATTACCCTAACATTCGTAGCCAAACAAAAGTGTGCGATCCAGAACAGCAGAACAAAAGTAAAAATTATGCACTTGAATCTTACTTGTATTACAGAAAAAACTTCCTTACTTTTTGCCTTTGTGTGTTAAAGGAGCGAATATGTTACAGTACAAAGCAGAATTCGCAAAGCATGTATATTTCACAGACTTTATTTAATGGTGACTGATAGAATTGAAGGGTTGTTAGGGAATGAAGCCATTTAATAATCACGGTAGAGCAGAAGAGAAAGTAGGATTGATTACAGTGAAACAACACAGAGGCATATTCCATAATCACAAAAAGAAATCATTACTCCAGTTCTCTTTTCATGCACAGACCTCACAAAGCACAAGTTCAAAGTGATTTACACAAGATTAGTGTGTACAGAGCCTGTCCAAAGCAATTGCTGATACAATGAGGACTAATTTCATCTTTGCTTTATGTGAACAATACATTTTATCTTTCCATCTGTACTGAAGAGAGTGACTCAGTAATCAACTTTGTTTAAATAACAAATAATGGCATAATTATTGTCAAAATAACTGGTGGCTTGGGCAGCACAGCTCGAGACAGACTTCAAAAAAGCATTTGGTGCAGTAAATTTTACTATGACATTGTAATGGTTAGTGTGAAGAACACATTTTTACCAGTGTTTGCGGCATGTGTGTTATATAACATACAGTAAATATGAAGTTTAAATATCAGAGATAAAAAGCCTTGAAATTTTTAAGCAGTCAGTGGGAAAATAGGAAATGCAGTGAGGGCTGTGCTGCAAAAGGGTAATCACAGTGTACTGTTGCTTCTGAGGTTAGTTTGTTTTGCGTCCCCTAAATGTGCACATTAAGGTAATTGGCAGTTTTAAATTGACCCTCTGTGTATGTATAAAGCCGATGTCATGTTATGTGACTTTTTGTTGTGGAGTAAATCAGATTTTCTAACCACAGTTTCTGCTTTTGTTGCGGCACAGTCTTCCAGCACAGTCATGCTTGCCCTGCGTGTTGCCTGACAGAGCCTGCAATGTACGAAGTGTTAACAGTGGCAGCAGGTTTATCAGTAATCTCTGTCCTTTATGTTGTTTTTTTCCAGTCAGTTATGGTATGCAAAATAAGAGACATCAAACAGACAAGCCTCTGTTCTGTTTGCGTGTTCTGTTCTGATAATGCCTGACAAGAGCTGGCAATGTGCGAAGGGTTAATAGCTATGGTGTGTTCAGTCACACAGTTAACTGCCTTTATTTTTCTTTTTTTCAATTCTATTTTGTACATATAATAAAAGGCATCAGTCTCGCACACTTCTCTTCTTTTTGTGAGGTTCATACAACTGCATTTCCTTACTCCTCGTCGATACATTCTATTCATTGTACTTCTGGAGGAGCATTTATTGGTTCTAAACTCTTGCACACAAAGAGTCCATCCCTCTGACCAAAGAAAATCAAACCTGTTCAACTTATTTTTGCCAGCTGCAGACCAGTTGGTATCAGTCATTACGTTTGTAACAATAAATGATCAGCCTCATGGGACCATGTTGCCAACTGCCTCCAACTGGCTAAGACTATGTAAATGAAGGCTATGACTGAAAATCGCAGTCGGGTAATGTAACAGAAGCTTAAGTGGGAGACTTCAACACTATGTAGATAGCAGAAGTAACCGTTTGGAAGTAAGTTGAGAATGCACCGTATAAAATTAAGAATAAGGCAGATTGAAGACTAAATACACTGAAACATGCATTCCTGCAGCTCTCCATTTTCTGACCAGTTTATTACTATTAAGAGCCATAGGGAGACAGGAATTTTTTTAAAATAAAATTTTGTGACTGGTAAAAAGGGAAACGCATATATAGGGGCATGGGGCCTAAACCTTTTCAGCACTGGGAACAGGATGGGATACCCCTGTAGACGGACCTCCTGTAAATAAATAGTGATATTAGTTCATTGATTGAAAATGTGCATTTATATAAATACAATAAAAAGGCTACCTTTGGTTGTATTGTTTGATCATAACTATGTTTTTGTCTAAATTGCTGAAAATAAGGTGGGTTATGTGAGAGGGAATGTATGTGTTTGAATGACACAAATGCTAAAGGACATTTCACAGAAGAATGGATGCTACTTACAGACTCTTAACAAGTGATATTACTGCATGGAATTTAACAGCGTACAATAAGTGATTCACAGCTTGTTCACCAACATCTTGTATCTTTCATTTGCATGGTGCTATGGAAGTTGAAGTGAAGGATATGTGTGCTATCCCATGCACTGCCAACCGAGAGATTTGGATAGATCAAAGACTTTGTTAATTTAGTGTATAGGATGGCTATAAGGTAACCTGGGAACAGCAGGTAGTGACTGTGGGATGAATGATTGTTACTATCCACACAAAGCACCACTGCACTTTTGATCTGTTAGATGATAGGAATGAATGTACACTGTCTTCATTTAGAAATAGCAACAAAAATGTGCAAAGATAGTTTACAGTGTTGCTTCCCAGAGTCAGCCAAAATCTATTTTTCTTCATGTGACAAATGGTTAATTTTAATTCAGAATAGAGATAAATAGCAAAGAAATAATTATAGAGTAGATGGGGTAATATAAAATATGAAATACACATAGAAAATATGACATAACCGGTTTAGAAATACCCTAGATGGAAAGTTATAAAATATATATATATTTATATAAAAAAAAAAAAAAAAAAAAATTTAGTGAGGCAAATATTTATATAATGCAAAGTGGACTCATTCACTCACTAATCAACAAAACTGTGGCTGGAAGTGTAGTAGATTTTGCACAACTGATCCAGATGGAAAGGTATTAATATATTTTTACCCCAACTTCTTTCATCTTATCTGCAACCCTGTTCAAATGCTGAAGTGGGGCCTGCAGTTCCCATCAGCTATTGTGCTGCTCCAGATAACTTAATTGGCTCTTATAGTGTTTAAATAAGAGCATCAATAAGTACAGCATATCATCAAAGGTAGCAAGTACTGTGTTTTTTTTTTGTTTTTTTTTTTCTTCAACCACTTTGGGATAGCATCTTCATTGTCTTGCTAGATTGCTGCGTTTAACTTAGAGCAGTGTTTCTCAAACTTTGTATACTTAGGACCCAATTTTATTTTTTTAAGTTATTTGACAACCCACAGACAACATTTGAAGAGAGGCGTTTTTTCCACCTTTGTGAATTGAACGCAATTCTAAGAACAGGGGGTGGGGTTGTCCTTGGTGTAACAAACAAAATTAGAAATGGGGAAAAATTACTGAGATAAACCGATTGCACTTCATTCTTTTTTACTTTCTCGTATACAAAGTATAGGGAAAGTATTGTAATCATCCAAAGATTCGATGTCGAGATTCATCAAAATCTTAATGTTTTAGACCTTCTTGACTTTCTTGTATATGAAGTATAGGGAAATATTGGAATCCTCCAAAATTTCCTATTTTGAGATTTTGATGAATCTCAACGTTTTAGACCTCCCTAAGTCAGAAAATACAATTTTTGGAATTATTTCTCTCTGTGTGTGTGTGTGTGTGTGTGTATGTATGTATGTATGTATGTATGTATGTATGTATGTATGTACAGTTAGGTCCATAAATATTTGGACAGAGACAACTTTTTTTCTAATTTTGGTTCTGTACATTACCACAATGAATTTTAAATGAAACAACTCCGATGCAGTTGAAGTGCAGACTTTCACTAATTCAGTGGGGTGAACAAAACAAATGCATAAAAATGTGAGGCAACTAAAGCATTTTTTTAACGCAATCCCTTCATTTCAGGGGCCCAAAAGTAATTGGACAAATTAAATAACTGAAAATAAAAGTTCATTTCTAATACTCAGTTGAAAACCCTTTGCTGGCAACAACAGCCTGAAGTCTTGAACTCATGGACATCACCAGATGCTGGGTTTCCTCCTTTTTAATGCTCTGCCAGGCCTTTACTGCAGTGGCTTTCAGTTGCTGTTTGTTTGTGGGCCTTTCTGTCTGAAGTTTAGTCTTCAACAAGTGAAATGCATGCTCAATTGGGTTAAGATCAGGTGACTGACTTGGCCATTTAAGAATTTTCCACTTCTTTGCCTTAATAAACTCCTGGGTTGCTTTGGCTGTATATTTTGGGTCATTGTCCATCTGTATCATGAAACGCCGCCAAATCAATTTGACTGCATTTAGCTGGATTTGAGCAGACAGTATGTCTCTGAACACCTCAGAATTCATTCGGCTGCTTCTGTCCTATGTCACATCATCAATAAAACTAGTGTCCCAATGCCACTGGCAGCCATGCACGCCCAAGCCATCACACTGCCTCCACCTTGTTTTACAGATGATATGGTATGCTTTGGATAATGAGTTGTTCCACACCTTCTCCATACTTTTTTCTTGCCATCATTCTGGTAGAGTTTGATCTTGGTTTCATCTGTCCAAAGAATGTTTTTTCCAGAACTGTGCTGGCTTTTTTAAATGTTCTTTAGCAAAGTCCAGTCTAGCCTTTTTTATTCTTGAGGCTTATGAGTGGCTTGCACCTTGCAGTGCACCCTCTGTTTTTACTTTCATGCAGTCTTCTCTTTATGGTAGACTTGGATATTGATACGCCTGCCCCCTGGAGAGTGTTGTTCATTTGGTTGGCTGTTGTGAAGGGGTTTCTCTTCACCATGGAAATGATTCTGCGATCATCCACCACTGTTGTCTTCCGTGGACATCCAGGTCTTTTTGCGTTGCTGAGTTCACCAGTGCTTGCTTTCTTTCTCAGGATGTACCAAACTGTAGATTTTGCCACTCGTAATATTGTAGCAATTTCTTGGATGAGTTTTTTCTGTTTTCGCAGCTTAAGGATGGCTTCTTTCACCTGCATGGAGAGCTCCTTTGACCGCATATTGTCTGTTCTCAGCAAAATCTTCTACATGCAAGCACCACACCTCAAATCAACTACAGGCCTTTTATCTGCTTAATTGATAATGACATAACGATGGATTTGCCTACACCTGCCCATGAAATAGCCTTTGAGTCAATAGTTCAATTACTTTTGAGCCCCTGAAATGAAGGGATTGTGTTAAAAAAATGCTTTAGTTGCCTCACATTTTTATGCAATCGTTTTGTTCACCCCACTGAATTAAAGCTGAAAGTCTGCACTTCAACTGCATCTGAGTTGTTTCATTTAAAATTCATTTAAATGAATTTTATGTATTTGCATTGTATTTTAGTTTAGTCTAAAGCTTAAACTGAATTATTCTAAAAAGAGAACAATGCATCCAAAGAAAATTTGGATTTAAAAGTTATTTTAATTTTACTTTAGTTACTGGACAGTTGTAATCCATTAGCAATGATTTTGCTAACTGCATTTAGCTGTTGGTTCATTATTGATGTTTTTGTATTGGGTCTATGGAGCATTGCCAGGCCATAATCACCGAATGTTTAATATTTATCTTTGTGTAATTTTAAAATTGTTGGTATTGTGGAGAATACAATATACTGACTCTGTTCACAAAATTTGTGGACTTTACATAAATACTGCATGCCCGAGAGTGGCTTATTTCACAGATCTCATAATGTTTATGTTAAGGGGCTTTCTTAAGTTTCCCCTCCATTGAGTCAGTACCTTAAAGTGATGCTGTCGGGACTTGTTTACTCCTGTTAAGGCTACTCATGGCAGCAAGGACAGAAGTGAGGTTCTGAATATGTCTGACTTAGCCACCCACACCCTGTCCCACTAAGGGTCCATCCAAAGTGGTGCAACTTCCTTCCATACCTCATCGTCTTGCACCTGGCTTGCTATGTGGATTCCCAACAGGAAGTGAAGTGGTGTTACTGAGGATTGCACACACTCACTACCACTGATACCAACAACTCATTTGTGGAGGCTCTTCCTTCCATCTGTCTCCTGCATACGTCCAACAGCGATTTCGAGGATAGCACTGCCTACCCCTGATGGAGAAGGGAAATAAAAGGTGTACTAAAGAAAGTCTGTCTAATCTGTATTCGGCCAGGAAACCACACCTGGTGAGTCACCCCTCTACACACAGTTAAAAAACTATAAATTCTTTCATCCTAGCTTCTTGGAATATCTCCACACTCATGGATTCCTCCACTACCAACCAACCACCTCAGAGAATAACCCTCATAGCCTCAGAGCTCCAACACTACAAGGTAGACATTTGTGCCATCACTGGGGAAAAAAATTATATAGAATTCATGTACATTCTTTAATATTGCCCATCTCACACTCATAAAGCATTTTTTCTCAAGAGCAGCACAGCAGCCAGTAAAATATATGCAGTATATGCAGTAAAATATACAAAGTAAAATGTATGCAGACATGTGTAAATAGTAAGTGCAGCCTATGAAAATTGTTGACTTTTTCAATACATTTGAACAGGGAAATGTTAGATCTTCATGCAAACAGTGCCTACAGATAAATGTGATATACTTGAACAAATGACACATAAAATTGACATGGTATATCCCTTCCCTTAATCAGAGTTAACAAAAATGCAGAATTCACACGTGGATAAAGCAAGTATACTCCTACTTTTATTACCACTTCAGATCCATAAAATTGGAATCTGTTGTTTCAGATTAGGTTCAAATGATTAGAACATCCTTAGGGAGTGTACAGTGTGGAGCCTGCAATATTTTAATCAAGATATCGAAGGTCTGGTGTTCTCTTTGCTAGTGATGTGCGTGGTGTCATTATGCCAAGATCAAAAGAGCTCACTGAGCCTCCCAGAAAGAAGGCTGTGGATGCCTATGAATCTGTTTGAAAACACTGCCAAATTAATCTGAAGACAAACAATTTGCTGTAAGGAATATCATCTACCAGTGGTGTAGATTTCAAATGAATTCTGATTTGTCCAGGATTAGCCAGCTCAGCAAATTCAGCCCAAGAACATTTGATACTAAAAGACTTTTCCAACATTCCTAAAATTGAATTGTGGCCTCTGCGGTTAACTGTTGCAAAGTTACACTTAGTTTCAAAGTGCATGCATCTACAATTAGAGAAAGAGACTGCACAAATTTGACCTGCATGCGAGGTGTGCCAGAAAGAAGCATTTGCTGTCCAAAAATAACATTGAACATATAGGCCAAGCTTTCTGGAACGATGTGCTCTCAACAGATGAATCAAAAATAGCGTTGTCTGGCCATAGTAACAGTAGACCTGTTTGGTGCAAACTGAAGACAGCATTTCAGGAGAAGAACTTCATACCAACTTTGAAGCTGATTGTAGAAATGTTATGGTTTGGGGTGGCTTTGCTAGCCTTAGGATCTGGGCAGCTTGCATTCATTAAGTAAACAATGAATTGTCCATCATAGCAAACTGTGCTTGATAAGAATGTGAGACCGCCAGTCCAAAAGTTAAAGCTGAAATGGAAATTGACTTTTCAACATAATACTGGTTCAAAGTACACTAGCATGTCCACCAAGGAATGACTTACAAAGAAGAAATGGAGGGTTATGGACTGGCCTGGCCTAGTCAAAGTCCTTATTCAAGTATATCACGTTTATCAATAGACAGGATTGGCAATAAGGTTTACTGTTTGCCTGTTGAGAAAAGCCAAGCAAAATGACACCTTTTATTGGCTAACTAGAAAGATTACAATATGCAAGCTTTCGAGGCAACTCAGGCCCCTTCTTCAGGCAAGATGTAATCAACATGAGACATTGGACAGATGAACCTCTCTTCTGTATGCGAGATGCAAAAATGCCATGTTCCTTATTCCTGCATTATATATGCATTGTACTTCCAGCTGAGTGCTTATTGATTCTCATCTCTTACACACACTGCCCACACCTATAACTTAAGACAAAAGTAAACTCGTTGAATTTTGTTGTTGAGGTGAAACATGAGACATTGGACAGATGAACCTCTCTTCTGTATGCGAGATGCAAAAATGCCATGTTCCTTATTCCTGCATTATATATGCATTGTACTTCCAGCTGAGTGCTTATTGATTCTCATCTCTTACACACACTGCCCACACCTATAACTTAAGACAAAAGTAAACTCGTTGAATTTTGTTGTTGAGGTGAGATGCAGACTTTGCCTGTTGAAATGTTTTGAAAAAAATCAACAATTTCCTTGGAGCGCGCTTACATTTTCACGAGAGTATTTTGTATTAAAAATAACTGGTGAAACATGTTTTCCATATATATTTAGTGACAACAGCAAGCTGCATAGTACACTAATAAATTATAGTTTAAAATCTGGTGTTTAAAAGATTTACAGATCAATGCATCTAATTTAATAGTTGGGTTATACAGGTATATATATGTAGACAGATACCATATTCTGGTCTCATAACTAGAAAGTACTTTATTAAAATAGTTCTATACAAAACAGAAATTCCAGCCTTCATAATGTTTACAAATAACAAGAAACAGCTGTCTGTTTCAAGTCAGTAAGATAAACATGGAGAGTTGACAGTCTCAAATTTTAACTGTTTTGCACATCTGTCAGTATGTCTTGCAATTTAACTCTTATCTATTACAATATGAAAGTCAAAAGAACACCATATGAACAGCATGGTTGGGCAGTGCTGGTGCGTCACAGATTCAATGTTTAGATCTAGTGCTTTGGATTCAACTCTTACACCTATCATTGCTCATAAGGGGTTAACTTAAGTGGTGGTCCTAAATAGGCTGCGTGTTAGTTTGAGAGAATGGATGTGTGCATAAATTGGATCCATGGACTGATATCCGGTCCAGGGCTGGCTCATGCTATAAGACTGATGCTACCAGATTGGGGTCTGCATCCCCAAGAACAATACTGAATTAGGTTAAGTGGGTTTTAGACTTTAATGTTGAGAATTCTCTACCTCATGTTTGAAGAGAAAGTAATTTCTCCTTTTCTGTCCTTAATGCCAGCCAGTTTGTAAAACTAGCCCTTTCTGTACCTTTCCCCAGTTTTGTATTGTTTTAAGTATCTGTCATTTCATAATTCAATGAGAGTTTGTAAGTATTTCCATTGTACAACTATTGGTAAATATGAGTCACTCATCCTCTATCCACCTACTTCTAGTCCATGGCACATTTAAAAAAATCTTTCTTAGAGGTGTCTCCTCCTTTTCCTTCTGTTTTTAAAGAGTTTATAAGCTTTTTCTTATGTTTGTCTCAGAGCAACTCAAAACTGGGTCTTCATGAATGTATATTCAGATGGGACTAATGTCCCCTGTAAGGTTAGGTTGATTACTGACTTAAGCCGAATCCTGTTCAGGTCACTTTCAGCTTTTGGCTACATGAGTAATATAAAAGGCAGTTTAAGATAATGAGTGACAGAATTTATAGCAGATCTCTTCAGTTTCAAATTTGCCTATGCCATCTACTTAAAACGCATCAGTTTCAGCATCACAGTTAATTTGCATTAATAGCATTGCTGCCTCATAGTTAGGAGACCAGGGTTTGCGTTTTTGGTCCTACCTGTGTGGAGTTTGTATTTTCTCCCCTTGTCTTCATGGGTTTCCATTGGATGCTCAGGTTTACTCCCACTGTTCAAAGACATGCAAGTTAGGTGAATTAATGACACTATATTGACCCCTTAATGTGTGTGTGTTCACCCTGTCCAGGGTTTTTTTCTCCTGCCTTGCATCCCTATATTACTGGGATAGACTCCAGCATCCAAACTATACCCCCAAACTGGATTAAGTGGGTTAGAAAATGACACAACAGTATCACTGCTTAATGAGCACCCTTTTGTGACTGCTAACACTACACAATGCAGCATCATTAGAAAAATGTAATATTTAAAAGCTTGAAATCTTTCGCACGGCATTGCACCATGAGTGTTTTGGCTTCTTTAGAAATACTTCAGTGATACTTATTCTTTTTTATACATAGTCTTTCAAGTGGTAAATGGATTATTGGGGCTTCAGAACCTTTATATTAAGAAAACATTTACTAGTAAAATATGTTAGTAAAGTAGTGCTATTTTGCAATGGTTTTTGACTTGTTTGTTTTGTACATTTTTTTAATCAATTACTCCACATCTTTTCAAAGATTGCATTATTTATATATACTTTGAAACATTTGTTTGCTCTTAGTCAAATGTAGAATTACAGACTAATTTGCATTAGAAATATTGAAACAATGATCACTTTTAGTCCAAGATGAAAAACAGTAAAGGTATAAGATGAATCGCTTTAATTTTAATTTAATTTTAAAAGTGCTAATGGTAAGAGTTATACGAGATAACTAAAACAAAATAAGTAAGCCTATCCAAGTACATTATAGCAGATATTTTCTGTTTGCCTATAAGTCATGATTATAAGCTAAATTATCTCAGTAGTGATTCTTAGAATTGGAATTACTGGGATGATTTTGAATTGGTGAGAGGGACTTGTGAGTTACCTTGTTCATGTACAACTAGACGTGGCATTTAGTTTAGTTAATGAATCATCAGGCTGCTAAGAAATATTTTGTGGGTTGACTATGCATACTGTGTGTTCAGCAATCGGGTAATTGTAAACATGGACAAATAACTGTTTTAACATTAGGCACATGTTTATAGAATACGTAGGAAAATGCCCAGTTTGTTTTTTTTTTTTCTTTGTAAATGCTTAGTGTAGCACTGGCATGGCCAAGATGAACATTTATTTATCCTATGAAGTAGCATATGACCGAAAAGGAAAAGGTTTTCAAGCACTATACAAGCAAGCAGACTTCTAGAAAATATGATAAATGTTTCCACCATTTGCGCAGTGTTCTTCCCCTTCAAAATATAGGGGGGCATAGTGTTCCTTAGCTTTAGAACACTCTCATGATGCACTAAGTATCAGTTATATGAGTAAACTATTTGCTTACTATGAAGGCACAGAAACACTGTGATCAAACTCATTCCGTAGTGTGCTTCAGAGAGTCTAACTGTGCAAAACTAAAAAAGCCGACAAACTTGGGGGAGCTGATATCTACAGATGGTAGGCTCTGATCCCCGTCAGCATGAATTGGACAATGCAGGTTTGAGAACATTGTTATTTTTGCAAAAATGATTCTTTTTCATTTACTAACTTTGTTTTTTCTCTCCCTATATTAAACTAAGCACTGATGTTTAGTTTCTGCAATTTCTTAACAAATGCTTTGTTTCTTTTTATCAGTCAAGAAATATATTTCTAAATCTCCTAGCCTCTCATTTAGGACAAACATGTCTTTGAGGTCACAGAACCACCTCTGCTGCACAGCATGCACAACTAAAGTCAACAGTAGTCATGGTTACATTTTATCTCATACTTCTACAGGGTACATCTCAGTAGTTTGAAAGGATTCATTGACCTGGCATCAGAGCTATGTGCTTAAAGAAATGATTCTTGAATTCTACACCTTTTGCTTCAGCCATTCATATCAACAGGTTATGAAAATGTTGTATGATTTCAATTTAACTTGTGGGTAAAATTTTCAAAACTTAATGATGCATACTGAGTTGCCACTATAATATTTTGTTAATATTGACAATTTTCTGTTTCTGCATTGTGTTTAGAAACCTTTGAATGCATCAGGGCAGTAGACAAGTAAAGTGACCTAGTATTGAGATTGTTCTCTGCTTCCATATTGCCTTCAGAGAACTCGGAATGCAGCAGGGCATTATAAAAAGCAAAGTGTTGCAAGTGTGGTTTAGAGATGCTTTCCCCCTTTGAGTCCAATCATCCATAATATTTACTGCAGTATAATTTGTGATACATCTCTGCTCTGAATAGGTCATCCCGTTTTACTGTACATGTTAAATCAAGATAAGTTGTCTAGAAAGACATTAGGTTAAAATGTGACATTTTTCCTGGAACCATTCCAGGAATTTTTTTTCTTTGTCTTGCTGTTTGGGGTATTTTCCTGCTGAAAATGACCATTTGCAGTTGTGTGGTCTGTTGAGGAAAATGCTGCTGTGCACCAAGAAGACTGAACCTTTTTGATACCCTGTGGGTTGGACTCTTGTACACAGAGTTTTTCAATACCTTGAGGTTATTACATCAGCATGAATGAGCAGTTGCCAGGCAGGATTCATTTGGCTAGTTATTGTTTTGCTAACCTTCCAGTGTTTTATGTTAATTACATCACAGTCACAGACTTCAGTGGATTTTTTTTTTTTTTTTTGATTGTTAATGCCGTGCCATGTTTCTGACAAATTGCACAGTGCTGCACATTTTAATGTGCCTCTCTACGTACTGCTGCTGCAGTCAACCGCTAGCTGGCTGATTGTAGTCTGTGTGCTACTTTTCTGAAGTCTTGTCAGTCTCCATTCTGTTAATATTCTGTCAGCCACCAGAGCACTGAGTTTGATTTAATTTTTTGCTGGTTGTCAACCCTTAGTGCACAGAGAAACAGATACTCTTTCTTAGGAAACTTGATTTATGTACTGTGGACAAAATAATATTGACTTTTTTATTTTTAAGTATTTTATTTAATCTGCTGCTATGTTTGTTTTTATATGTTGGTTTGGCAACCTCAGCATTAAGAATATAATAACAATGTAAAAGTTATCCATGAAATGATTGGTTTGCCGCAGACCCCTGTCACTTAGCTGTATCATAAACCGGTTAGAAAGAAGGACGACAGTCCTGTAGACAGTAGCCATCCTATTTTTTTCCTAAATTTCAGCTGTTCCCATCAGTCTGCAGATAGTGGCACCCACGGGTAAAGACTAAGAACTCTTCTAGCGCTATCAGCATTTTGAATTATATTATTTTTGGGGGATACTGCTGAATTTTGAGATATTGTTTTATGTACTGTTAAAGGTACATGAGTGAGTGTGTGTACTTATTATGATGCTAGTCTTCAGTTGTTTGTCTTGGTTTATCTTCTTTCTGTGTAACAATGCCTTATGTTAGCACTTCCCAACTGCAAACGAATTTTCATCTGGGTTACATCTTGCCTGAAGAAGGGGCCTGAGTTGCCTCGAAAGCTTGCATATTGTAATCTTTTTAGTTAGTCAATAAAAGGTGTCATTTTTCTTGGCTTTTCTCTACATCTGGGTTAATAAAGTCTGCTTACCTAACCTAACTTTGATCTAGACCAAATTGGTTTAAAATAAAGCATGATAGTTAGTGCTGAGCAGCGCTTAAAAATTTTAATCACGATTAATCACATGGTTCTCTGAGATTAGACAAATCACAACAATCACATTATGTGCAAAATTCAATAATGAACTCAAATGTAGTAAATTGTGTGTATTTGGTTTGCAAACACTTTAAACAAATAAGGCGCTTTTTAACAGCACTATTCCCTTTACATAATCGCAGTTAAAATATTTCTCATAAATCTCAACTTAAATATTAATGTAATCAAATTAAATATAAAACCAAAGCTGTTTGCCACTGCCAGGGCATTAACGTTTTATCTAGTTTGTTATAGAAAAAAAAGTTACCCTCAGAGTCCAGAGCCACAATCACAACATTATAACAGGCACCTTCCGAGCAACAGCAAGTTAACATTTCTAATCAGTTTTCTTTTTTATCTAAAGAGATACCAGCAGAAACATTTTCTTTTATCAGGGAGCAGCATAAGCAGTCCATGTTCAGTAGCAGCTCTTTGAGGGCTAATATTTTTTCCAAAAAACTCTGTTTTCAGAAAAGTGCACAAAGCAATGGTTTCACACATAAATTAACATAAAATGTCTGTTGCTGCCTGTTGTGCCTGCTGTCGGTGCCTGTTTTCAGTTTGCAGCAGCAGTGGCTGCGTGGGGGGGCGGCTCGACAGCCACCAGGAATGTACGGTAGGCTGGCTGCCTGGCTGTCTTTGTGAGAGAGGTGTGCTGGGGTGGCAGTTGCAATGAGATGCAATATGGTTTGTACCTCCTGTCATCGTAAGTGTCTGTCCTCCCAGGCGAACGTTGCCATAGGTGCATCAGCTACATGAACATGTTCAGCACCACAATCAGCTGGTGACCGATCAGCTGATGCCGGTACCTCACTTTTTTTTCCAATCTATATCTCCAGATCACTTGCATCAAAATTGGAGTCCAACAAATCAGAATTCGATTCAGCAATAATGCGAAAACAGTCATCCACTGATTATTTTGCTCTGAGCATTCACTTTTGTATCTCTCCACATGCCATTTTAGAAGCTATTTGCTCTTTGTTACTCATGCACACGCAGGGAATCGAGGTCAAATCAACAAAATTAACTTTCCTTCTAGCAGAGGCATATCGAAAAGCACTGTAATAAGAACATCACTGATCTCTATCTCTATTAATAATAATAACAAAAACTGTGTTAACACGTGATAATATAATTGTCTGCCCAGCCCTAATGGTAGTAAGTGCTAGACACACCAGCATAGGTGTATCAGGGACAGTGATTTTTGGAAACGTTTTTAGTCTTGATAAATCTCCCACTGAATTCTCCATTATTACATACACAAGATCATCTGGTATCTGCTACCTTCTTTAAATAACATTTTCTGTGTGTATAATGATATTGGTACTGCTATATTGGAGACCAGCAGCATTGGCAGAGACTATAGTGGAGACTAGCAGATGATTACGTTAACTGGTGTGATGAACTCCTTTCTAAATCCCAAAATAAAAAAGTAAAGAGTTACTCATTCATGTTAGAATAATAATTTCTTTAGACAATGGGCCTCAGTTATAGTGATTCTGTATCAGGCTAATATTGTTAGCAGGCAGTGTGGTATAGTGGTTAAGGTTCGTGACTTTAGACTTCAAACCCTGAGGCTGTTGGTTCAGATTCTGCTCCTGACATTGTGTGACAATGACCAACTCATTTCACCTCTCTGTGCTCCAACTGGAAAAACAAAATAAATCTAGCCAATTATATCTCAAGTATTTTAAGTCCCCTTGGATAAAGGCATCTGTCAAATAATAAGTAATAATAAAAATATTACTAGGTCTATGGAGCTGCTTACTCTTGAACATGCCATACACAATTGCACTTGAGTAAAACATTCCTGCGTTAGGTCTGTTTCTGCTTTTCCTAGTGAGATGGCTTTTGTTGAAGGTCATTGCAAAACACAATTTTACAGGAATATGTATTATTTTAAAATTTGAAATCCGTAGGAATAATGTGAAATTTCAGTAATATCATTATTAGAGGTCTATGATTTATAATTGTTTACACCGTTCATTTGGGTACAGTATTTCTTTTCATGTTTTTCATTAGTTGTATGTGGTCCCCCTGTAGAGTTCACAGATGTGAATGTATATGCAAAGCAGTGCTTTAAGTGGATTAACATAGGTTCCAGTACCCCATGTGTTACCTGGATGTTTAATATGAAGGGCTAAGAACGCAGAATATTCCCCATTAGAAATTCAGATGCCTGCTATCTAAGGCTGACGTTTCCCCTTTGGAGACTGTGATACCGGACATAAGCCCAGAGAAACAAACCAGTGCTACAACAACGTACTGGAGCTATCAAAGAAATTAACATTTCTGTTCTTTGCCATAGTGTTAAAAGCTTATATTTCTAATGTTTCCCTTTTCCGTAACATTTTCAACCTTAATTGTATCCACACGTTTGTATTTAAAAATTAGTAAAGCTGGCATAGTTGCAAACAACATTCATTGCTTAAAGGCGAGCAATTATTTCACTGCCATTTTCACTTACATGCTCATAAAGAAATATTTGCTACCAGTGAGCAGACAGTTGAAAACGGCACCGTAGTAACTGCTCCCCTTTAACATTACAAGTTTGTAACATTTGGATTCAATTAAGGGAATTTTATGGTTGAATTAAAAACATAGTAAAGGAAAGGTAAGCATATCAAGTTTTAGCAAAAATAAAAGTATTTTTGAATTTCTTAGAAAAAGAAAAAAAGTGCTCACTAAATAACAATTAAAAGTAAGAATGATGCAATGATTGTGAAATTGGTTGTAATAAAAACCGATAGCTACAGGGGTCCTCCACAACTAAACTTGGGAATCACTGATAGTCTATGGGAGAGAAGAACTGTTTTCTCTCAGTGCCATTATCAAAAGTTGTTAGCAATATTAGAAACTTAAAATAGTTCCATCATATAGATCCATCAGATATTAACTTTTTAACATAGCAGTTTCACGGTTTTGTTGTTTGAAAGTGTTCACGAAAAACACTTGAACATGTGAGGTTCTTTTTAGATTGGTGGACAAGTTAAGACTAGAGATGCCTAAATTATTATCCTTGATTTACATGTTTACATCTGATTTACATGCAATACTTACCAACATGACATCTACTCATCATTCATATTTCAAACACACAAATCAAACAGAGAGATATGGCCAAGGCTGGTAACTACAGTTTCAAAACCTTATCAGAGACCAGAAGCTGGCTACTTCCATTGTTACCCCTGACAGGGCTGCACAATTCTAACAGATTATTGCACAGTTCACACTTGAGCAAACATACAAGACATACAGTTCTCTAGCAAGGCCAGTCTTTGAAACTGCTCAACAAATAACTTGAACAAGCTCACTGGGGCAAATTATATCAATAAACAAGGTAAGTTTCAGTGAGGAAATATTAAAACTTCAATCATTACTTATGTGTATTTGCAGAGAAACCAGACATTAAATACAAGAAGTCGAAAGTAGATTTAAATCATTCCGGTTGTATCTTTTCCTCTATGTCCCTGAAAGTGAGCACGGATTTCAGTATAACCAGGAGAGAAATGTCTGTGTAATTTAAAGAGTTCTTTAATTCTTCTTAATCCAACTGAGGCAGGTACCACCATGACATTGGTCACTCCTTGGATGGGGCCCGTTTTAAGTGGCATTGCACTTTCGTAGCATGTTGGTTCAGTGCAGCTTCAGAACAGCCTACACCCTATCTCTATCATATCAAAATCCACATTGTCATCCCTCCATTTCATTCCACACATTTGCCTCTCTCAAATGCTGTAGTGTCTGCATCTCTCAACAGCTGCACTTTTTCTTTTATACTGTGGCTTTGAGTATTTTTAGTAAGTTGTATTAGTCAAAAAGAAATGATTGAGAATTTCTTAGTTTTTTCTGCCTGTCTACCTGAAATTATTTTAAAGATGCAATTATGAAATACAAGTTAAACAACAAAGTTCCCAAAAACCCCCATTTCATATGTTCTTACAAGCATATACACACTGGTTAGTTTATCGGAACACACATTTGCATAATTCACATAATTCTCATCTAGTTCTTATATCTCTGTTGCATCCCAGAAATCAAAATATCAAAATACATTATTTTTTCAGTTTGTTTAGCCAATTGTTCAAAAGAAAAAACGATCTAACGGAGCCTTTTTCTAAACCAGTCTAAAACTTGGCCAACCATGACTTTATTCCTCTGTGTGATCTTTGCAGCCCTTTCAGGAGTAACAATGAAGTAGCCAGCTTCTGGCCCCTGCTCACATTTTGAAGCTCTGGTCGCCAGCCTCGTAATGATGTGCATGTCAGTTCACTTTACTGATTTGATTCTTTTGAACTACTTGTTTAAGTGAATTGATTCACTTGATCCATTTAGATTCTGGTGTATATGGGAAGTCACATCACAAATGTATAATTAATAATTCATACATTATTTTGATATATATGTATATAGGTGTATATATAAGAGTATAAATAATTCAGTTTCCTTTTTATTTTCATCACACTTAGTACAACAAAATTGCAGCTATCCTAAATTACATAATTATATTAATACAATACAATATAATAAAATAGAATAACTAAATATTGCACTAAATAAGACGTTTCGTTACAGAATCACAGGTGAATGACAATTGTGCAACTTGTAATGACCTGTTCATAAATCAAATGAATAAGATTCATTAGACTGGTTCTTGGGTAGTGACTCGTTTTCAAATCAAAACGCAAGCATGAAATATGCTGATGACATCATGCAGGACTTGCATGCACTTTAGCACTCCCATTGAGCTCCGTTGAATCGATTAGTCCGTGCTCACAAACCAATTAATTTGATTCACTGAAGAGAGTCTTTCAAAAAAGAGCAAATTGTTTGTGAATTGCCCATCACTGCACTAATTTTTAAGAAAGAGCCAATACATTCACCTTAGGAGCTTTGTTCAATACTGACTTCATTTACAACACTTGTGGATTTTGGCACTTATTTTGTCTTGTAGCTTTTTATGTTTCAGACCCCTTCCTTTTCCTTATGGCCATGGTCTCTGGATTCCCCTGGAAGAAAGTCCTTAACTTCCTGGTTACAATACTCTTTTCAGCTCTTGAACGAGTAAATATTCCAGTGCTGTAAGAAAAACTTGAACTTTTACCATAGTCTGTTATTTGAAAGGGAAAGCCAAAAAGTACCAATCCATATATCTTCATTTGAAGTTAGGCAAGCCGCTGAAGAAAATTGGGACATCAGGGTCTAAAATTAAGAAATGAATGTGGGACTTACTGACTCCTGTGTATTAAAATCTATGATTGCTTATAAAATAGTACCGAGCCCCTTCTCATTATTTGAGTGCAGTGGAGATTAAAGACAGAAATGGAGAACTGGAGCAAGCCATCTAATTAAAAGTTTAATCCACCCTACAGTGCGGGGTTTAGAGGTGATGCACTTCATTTGTGGCATTTCGTTAAACTACATAGTCACTTTTCTCAGTACATAACATAACCTATAAAACTATAATTTTTTGATAAATTTGTACACCAGAATACAATAGAATTTTAATAAAGGTTCTCTCTTTATTTTAATAATATAAAACAATGTTAGGTTTAATAATGAAATAATTACTTTGATATTCTAAGACAAGTGCAGCTTTTGTACTATAAATTTGAACCAATATTGCAAGTGCACCTTTTCATTACGGGCAGCACGGTGGCGCAGTGGTAGTGCTGCTGCCTTGCAGTAAGGAGACCTGGGTTCGCTTCCCAGGTCCTCCCTGCGTGGAGTTTGCATGTTCTCCCCGTGTCTGCATGGGTTTCTTCTGGGTGCTCCGGTTTCCTCCCACAGTCCAAAGACATGCAGGTTAGGTGCATTGGTGATCCAATATTGGCCCTAGTGTGTGCTTGGTGTGTGCGTGCGTGCGTGCATGCGTGCGTGCGTGCCCTGCGGTGGCTGGGTTGGCTCCAGCAGACCCCCGTGACCCTAGTTAGGATATAGCGGGTTGGAAAATGGCTGACTGACCTTTTCATTAATGGGCATGATCAGTGTCAGATGTAATCTCGAAGGTGGAGCAAAACTGTTGCTAAGTTCTTTTTCTGGTTTGAATGTTATGTTTCAATATGGCACCATACAGTAAATACACATTACAAAATGCTCATGCAGTGTGTTTGCTATATGTGTATTGGTGGGCTACAGGAGTAAGAAGTTTTTTGTTTTTTTTTTTTAATTAAAGTTAAATCCATGTGAGTGACCATGGATAAATGTCTACAGTCACATTAATGAAGTAGATGAAATTATGACCTTTGAATATATAATTCAGAAAATAATTTCTTACTGTAATTTAGTGCCTAAAACACTTTTAAACACTTTAGTTTGTGAATTTAGTGTTTACTGTCTCTTCTGCATTTCATAGCTCACAAGTTTCTGTTAATTTTAAAATAGTTTTGCTTACTTAACAACCATTTGTAATGGGAACAGATAAAACATTATTATTATTAGTAGTAGTATTTTATTTATTTATATATATGTATATATAAAGTGGTATAGCCTTTTCTAGGCTTTTTCTCACTTATTCAGAAGTTCTGAGATAAGGTAATTATAGTCACTAATGATGGTGCTGGGGTGTGGCAATGTGTTGCACATTGATAAGCACAAGCAAGTAAGAATTTCACTGTACTCTACATATGTGACCTTTATGAACTAATAAAACTATTTAGAAAAAATACATTTACATTTCTGAATGTGAGAAAACTACCTAAAACAAAAATACACTGCTGAAAAAAATAAGGGAACACTTAATCATTACTGTCTATCCCCAAGTCAATTAAGATTCAGGGATATCCATCTGTTCAGTTAGGAAGGATCTCAGGAGCACAGAGGAGATACAAGGAGACAGGCCATTATACGAGGACACCTGGACAGCACCATAGAAGGGCATCAACCCAACAGTAGATCTGCTTCTTTGTATGAGGAGGAACAGGAGGAGCACTGCCAGAGCCCTATAAAATGACCTGGCTACTGGGGTACATGTGTCTGACCAAGCTGTCAGAAATAGACAATATTAGGGTAGCATGAGGGCCTAACATCCCCTAGTGGGACCTGTACTCACAGCCCATTATACTGCTCAATTGCCATTCACCAGAGAATACCACAACTGGCAGCTCCACCATTGGTGCCTCATTCTCTTCACAGATGAGAGCAGGTTCACACTGCACATGTGACAAATTTGAAAGAGTCGAGACACCATGGTGAATGTTATGCAGTCTGCAACATCATCCAGCATGATTGGTTTGGTGGTGGGTCAGTGATGGTCTGAGGAGGGTCACACAGACCTGCCTGCTAGGCTATGGTGCTCTGACTGCTGTTAGGTACCGGGATGAAATCCTCAGAGCTATTGTCAGACCTTATGCTTGTTCAATGGGCCCTGGGGTCTTTCTGATGCAGGACAGTGTCCAGCCTCACGTGACCGGAGTGTGTAGGCAGTTCCTGGATGATGAAGGCATTGATACCATTGATTGGCCTGCACATTCCCCAGACTTGAATCCAATTGAGAATCTCTGGGATGTTATGTGTCGGTGCATCCGACGCTGCCAAGTAGTAGCACAGACTGTCCAAGAGCTCACTGATGCTATGATCCAGGTCTGGGAGGAGATCCTCCCAGGACACCACATGCAGTCTCATCAGGAGCATGCCCAGATATTGTTGGGAGTTGCATACAGACTTGTGGATGCCTGAGTCACAATGTGAGTTACCATGATGAGATTCACGCAAGTTGTATCAGCCTGTGATTTCAATTTTTAACTTTGATTTTCAGTGTGATGTTGAATTCAGCACTCAATGGGCTGGTGATTTTGGTTTCCATTGACTGTTGTTGCATTGTTTTGTTCTTAACCAATTAAACAGTATTACTCCATAAAGATTATCCACTTGGAATATTTTCTTCAACGTGATCCGATATGTGATTTAAGTGTTCCCTTAATTTTTCTGAGAAGTGTATATGACTCTGTATCATAATACACGATTGAGCTTGGAGCTAAGTGTGCAGTCTGTGTAATTTAAAAAATATTACAAAATTATTAATCACCAGCATCATAAAGTGTAAATACTTAATTACTTGTTAAAATATTATTTTTTGCAATATTACTGCAGTGCAGCGTTGCAGATACAATTGTCTTTTTATGGAATTAATAATATTCTCCAATACTTTGTAAAGAAAAGTGACCAATTGTTTGTTAAAGTAATGTAAATCATCAACCTTTAACAAGCAAACAACTGCAAACCACCATTCACAGAAATATTTACTCTGTTATGGATTACAATACAAGATTATACAGGTGGTGTCTGTCTTGTACTTACCAGCACATTTGGAATGTATGGAGGACAGTGTTTGAGTCAATGCAGTAATAGGTCCAAAGATTAATAATAAAAGGATGTTGGAGATAGTTGATACAGTCAGATATTTAAGAATAAAGAACCAAGTTTTCTTTATTTTAAAAGGAACAGTTCGGTTTTTACTAGTATTAAAAATTATTTTAAAATAAAAAAAAAAACTGACTATAGGACAGGTCTCAAACTTGTAAATGGATGAATTGAGTACACCATAATCTTCAGATCTCTGTGTCATTTACATAAATACAGAGCATAAGATCAAAGCATCTGTAAAACATAATATGTTCAGTTTCAATTGTTGAACTTTGCCAATTTTAAGAATTCTGCAGATGGGCTTGCAATAAACACATTTGATAGTCAAGTTTATATTTTTGCTTGTTTTCATTTTAATAGTATGTTACTAAAGGAATACTTGATGCAATATTTTAACCTTGTTGATAATTATTAATAGGCAAGATATAATCAACATAAATGAAGTTGTCTGTGTGCCTGTCTGTCTCAGTATACCCCTGAGGCAGTCTGTTTTTTTTTTTTTTGTTTTTTTTTTGACTTATAGGATAATAACCCAACTTAGAAAGTAATGTAGTATTTATTTTTTCTTTGACCACTTTGAAACACAGTATACAATACAAGAAGCAAATGACAAGCACTTGTTTAGTACACCAGGTTTAGTGGTATTGGAAAAATAAAAACATTTACTTGTCACCAATACATGGCATTGAGTACACTGAAGTTTAAATCATTAGCAAAATCAAAAAGATGTGATTTTTTTAATGATCATATTGCATAATGTTAGGCCACCAAAGCTGTCTAATTGTCTAGGTAAAAGCCTTCACTGATGCATGATTGGGGTGGTACTTTGAACAGAATGCAGTGAAAGGGAATTGATATTAATACCCTGAATTTCTGTAATACTATATAATTATGCAGTTTGGATGCTACCTGGTCCATGTCTGTTTCTTCACTGAAAAAAATGAAGGTCCAAAGCATAACAACCTGAATTAAACTGCTTCTCCCATGTACAACCTGTATGTGATTATATTTGAGGAGGAACAGCAGCAAGAAACCTTTTGTGTCCTTTACGTAAACTAAAATGTGTGCGTGTGTGTGTATATTATACATATTATTTTATATTCTGCCCAAAAAAATTAAAGGAACACTTTGAAAACACATCAAATCTCAATGGGGAAAAAAATCATGCTGGGTATCTATACTGATATGGACTGGGTAATGTGTTAGGAACGAAAGGATGCCACATCGTTTGATGGAAATGAAAATTATCAACCTACAGAGGGCTGAATTCAAAGACACCCCGAAAATCAAAATGAAAAAATGATGCGGCAGGCTAGTTCATTGCAGCAACTCAAAATTGTACTCTGTAGTTTGTATGGCCCCCCACGTGCTTCTATGCATGCCTGGCAACGTCAGAGCATGCTCCTAATGAGACGATGGATGGTGTCATGGGGGATCTCCTCCCAGATCTGGATCAAGGCATTGTTGAGCTCCTGGACAGTCTGAGGTGCAACCTGGTGGCATCGGATAGACTGAAACATAATGTACAAGAGGTGTTCTTTTGGATTTAGGTCAGGCGAGCATGGGGGCCAGTCAGTGGTATCAATTCCTTCATCCTCCAGGAACTGCCTGCATACTCTCGCCACATGAGGCCGGGCATTGTCGTGCACCAGGAGGAACCCAGGACCCACTGCACCAGCATAGGGTCTGACAATGGGTCCAAGGATTTCATCCCGACACCTAATGGCAGTCAAGGTGCCGTTGTCTATCCTGTAGAGGTCTGTGCGACCCTCCATGGAGAGACATTCACACCAATGGCCTGCTGGAGGTCATTTTTTAGGGCTCTGGCAGTGCTCATCCTGTTCCTCCTTACCCAAAGAAGCAGATACCAATCCTGCTGATTGTTTAAGGACCTTCTACGGCCCTGTCCGGCTCTCCTAGAGTAACTGCCTGTCTCCTGGAATCTCCTCCATTGCCTTGAGACTGTGCTGGGAGACACAGTAAACCTTTTGGCAATGGCATGTATTGATGTGCTATTCTGGAGAAGTTGAACTACCTGTACAACCTCTGTAGGGTCCAGGTATCGCCTCATGCTACCAGTAGTGACACTGACTGTAGCCAAATGTAAAACTAGTGAAAAAACAGTCAGAAAAGATTAGGAGGGAAAAATGTAAGTGGCCTCCACCTGTTAAACCATTCCTGTTTTGGGGGTAGTCTCATTGTTGCCCCTCTAGTGCACCTGTTTTTAATTTCATTAACACCAAAGCAGCTAAAGCTGATTAACAACCCCCTCTGCTACTTAACTGACCAGATCAATATCCCAGAAGTTTCATTGACTTGATGCAATACTCTGATGAAAAAGTGTTCCTTTAATTTTTTTGTCAACTGCTCTGGGTATTATAAATTGGAGTAGTGCTTGATATCTGTTTTGCACAGGATGATGTGAAAGGAAGACAGGACAGTGAACAGGAGTTCCCATTTGTTGCTGATCAGTATCCCCAAAATACAGAGTTGGAGCCTCACAAGCTAAATCCCTTACCTCAATAGTCTTTAATCTAGTTCACTGTTGAGACATCTACTTCCATATCCTTGAGCTTCTACTGCACCCAGAAAGGCTAGATAGCGTTAAAGACAGTAGATAAATCAAACAATATGATCCTAGTAATAGTTTCAGCTTTGTAAAGGTGGGAGTAGGGTCTGTGGAGAATGTGCAGTGAATGAGTGTCAGCTACCTCTGTTATGTATAGACTTGGTAGGGAAACTACCAGGAATCCAGGTTATCTGTAACCAGGAGTCACCATGGCTTCAGGACTAGACTCTCCGTGATCTTCATAATGGGTGATTTGAAAGCTACTGTTCTGTAGAACTTATGATCATACTGAATTATGTTTTTTCTTATTGAAATAAGCATGTGAAATAAAAATGTAATTTTTCTGACAAGTGCTGCATCTGCATTTTGCATTTTGTATTGTGTATATATAATTAAAATTTCAAAAAATTTGATTTGATTTTGATTTGCAAACTGCCGAAGCTGAAACAAAATTTGTAAATACATTAGAGAACCATCCATTTTTTATTTCTTTGTGGGAAATTAAAACAAAACAATACACTGCTGAAGTAAAAGGAAATTATTCATTTTCAGTATAGTGTTAATTGACCCAGAAAAAGGGGTGAGTGGAGAAGAATATATTGTACCTGATCTTCTCCTTACAATGTACTCTGTGTATGAAGGAATTAAACCTAAGGCTAGAGTAAGTTTAGATAGCCATTTCCATAATAACAAAAAATATACTGTGTAGTGTACAATAATATACATATATATATTGGGTTCAGTGTATGGTGTTGTATTTGTTTTTTTGTCAGTTGTTGGTATTGTATTACTGTCATTATTCTGTGAGAAACATACACATAAGAATTTCATCTTATTTTGTATAGTTGTCAGTAAACCTGAGCACTTGATCCCCATGGACGAGTGTTGTTAATAACAGAGTATGATTGTTGAGAGGTGACCTGTACAAAGGAAAAATAAGATTTATTCATACAGTTTATATTTTTTTTTCGTCTAGGTAACAGCAAAGTATGCCATCATGTTCATTACTGTCCAATATAACGTTACGTATACCTTTGGTAAGTTAATATGCATTATGTTATGAAATTTGTTTTATTTTAATACACCTCATATATGATATTGTTTATTTAAATAGTATTATGATAAAGACACTGGCTAATTATTTAATTTTTATTTTTCAGAGGAAAAATCAGAACCCATAAACTTTTATAGATATGGTCCAAAGGACATGGCAACTATTTTTTTCTATGTTCTTATTGCCATCATTCTTCATGCATTGATTCAAGAATATATTCTTGATGTAAGTACACATATTAATGTTTTTTTTTGTTTTATTTTCTCTTAAAAGTTTTTCTTTTCAAATTGGGGGAAATAAATAACGCATATCATATTACTTAAAAGACAAAAGTTATGCTATTCCAAATTTGTCACATTTACAGTACTTTTTACCAGTCTCACTTTTCTCTGTGTTCATAAATGTCCTGATTATACCATTTATTCAGTAAAACTTGCCAACTGTGATATTATTCAAATAAAACTCTGTGGTTGAAAGAACCAAGTAAAACTTGATCTGCTTTGTTTTGTCTTTGTTCTTTCAGAAAATTAACAGACGGCTTCATTTGTCTAAAACAAAGCATAGTAAGTTCAATGAATCGGGGCAGCTTGCTGCATTTTACCTGTTCTCCTTTTTGTGGGGAGTGAGCATCCTAACTGCAGTAAGTGTAGATTAAAGTACAATATATTAAATTAGTTTCATAATTACTATTGTTTTTTTTTTCTTTTCAAATTCATGTGATAGTTTAAAGAATTGTATGTAGTCAATGAGTGTCCTGCGGTGGGTTGGCACCCTGCCCGGGATTGGTTCCTGCCTTGTGCCCTGTGTTGGCTGGGATTGGCTCCAGCAGACCCCTGTGACCCTGTGTTTGGATTCAGCGGGTTGGAAAATGGATGGATGGATGTAGTCAATGATAAGTTTAATGCAGGCTATGGTGGCTACACATTTTCTTGTGATATGTAGTGTCAGCTAAAGAGTTAGGGCACACCTACTCATATAATCTTTTAAAATAATGTCTACATTTTTGAATAATGTACCAGTGAAGATGTCCACATTACAACACATATGGAATAATGCTGTGACCAAATGAAGTGTTAATTAAATCTGTTGTATATTTTAAGTTTTTAAAGTGATAATAAATAATTCTTTACATTTATATAGCGCTTTTCTCACTACTCAAAGCAGTGTCCACACAAGGAGGACCCGGGAAGCGAACCAACAATCTCCTTACTGCAAAGCAGCAGCACTACCACTGCGAAAATGATAATAGCTTTGCACACTTTTGCCATTCTTTCAACCAGCTTCATGAAGTAGCCACCTAGAATGATTTTCCAAAAGTCTTGAATGAATTAATATACAAGTACCAGCTGACTTCAGGAGCCTGGAATCTCAAGTAAAAAAATCAATGTAAATTCCTGCTCATAGCATATAATGTACACGTGTTGTATTGTGATTTTTGCATTTTTAGAAATGACTTTGTAATAAATAGAGAAATAATTTATTTTCAGTTTATTTCTAACAGTCTCTATTTCATTTTTAGGAAGAATTTGCAACCAATCCTACTCTGCTGTGGGAAGGTTATCCACATGTCCATATGTTGTAAGCAATACATATTTTTTGATTACACTTTTTAAAAATATCTTATCATGTTTTCGAAATGTTTGTAATTTAAAATCTAACTTTGTTGGAACCATTTTGACTAGATGGCTTGTTTGAATTTAATTTTTGTGTCTGTCGGGCTAGATATGTACACTTGACACTCAATTATTTAGCAGTTATATTTTTTGATGGCAGTTTGTTATATGGACATTATAGATGGTGCCTCAGGGTAACAAGGTAGCCTTTGTCTCTGACTGGTTATCTGTTAACAATGAAAGTAAAGTTTGTCAGTGGTAGGAATTGCATTCCTTCTCCTGAAGGCTCCTTTGTTTAGTTGAGCAGTGACTGGTAACACTCGATACACCACCTATACTCTTAGTTATCTCTGAGTAAGGTATACTTGGTAACAATAGTTGTACTTAGTATTCTGGTATATATATCCATTTTTAAACAAACACTTCAGTAATGTACTGTTTATCATATTAATTATTTGTATTAATTTATACATACATTAATGGATTTAAATTGTATAGAAGCACTTGTTTAATAAATATTGATTATCCTCTACTGCCACAGTTTGACATTGATGAGATTAGACACAAGGGTAAACACATGGATTTTCTTTGTAGTTGTACAGTAGTTTTTAATTACTGTGAATGTAAAAATATTTAAAGCAGCTTTCCCTGTTATATCACAACTCATAAGAGATTTTGTTATTTCAGTTTTCAGGTGAAATTCTTCTACATATGTCAGATCGCCTATTGGCTTCATGCACTCCCAGAGCTTTACTTTCAAAAAGTTCGAAAGGTATACTTAAGCTATAATATATCACTATATTAATTATTAAGTAATTTGTAGTGTTCCAGATCTCTCTGTCTCTGTTATACTTGAATAAAGTTGCAGTCAATTTAAAAGTAGTAGATTTTAAAATGCTTTATAGATCAGTACATGAAGTTTAAAAAGTAATTACAATACATTGAAGCCTGAGATTATAAACATTTGATACTGTTTGTTTCTAAAAACAAAAATATAAATATCAAGTAAAAGATCTTTTGAACGTAATAATAAGTTTTAAAGAGCATACATAGATGGATGAATGGATAAATATATCCCAATATGTAAACAGGAATGAAGCTTTGTTTTTGTAATGTTTATGGCACTGTATATAATCTGTAAAGGATTATGCAATCGTTTTACTTTAATTACAGTCAAGAGCAGAAAGAATCCTGTTTGGTCTAGTAATTGTACTGCATACAGAGTCAAATGCTATTCATTTCAGAGCTTTCAGTATACACAAAGTTAACAATAGTAGCAAATCACTAGCTTATAACAGGGTACATTAGAAATATTTTGACTCTTTATTTAAAAAAAAAAAAAAAAAAAAAAAAGCAACAATTATAAAGTATTTTCTCTGTCATAAGCAAGTTTAAGAGGTGTCAAAAGAACAGACAAATGCCACAAAAAAGGTTTGGGGTAGCCACTCTGTATAATGTAAGTTGGTGAGTAATCATGGACACCGAGTTCAAGACAGAACTGATTTGCAGGATACAAAAAAGTGGTTTTATGGTCGGGCAGAGCAAGTAAGGTCATTTGGTCCAGAACCGGAAGTGGTGTCATCGGGGTCAGGCGGAATTTCCAATAACTGGTCTGCAGAGGAAAGAGAGAAAGGGTTAGTGCACTCCGCCACCCCCTGGTCTGGTGTAGAATTGCCCTCATTGGAGCCCTTTTGCTGCCTCCCATGTGCACGTGTGTGACAGTGTTATGTTTTAACATTCAGTACAAAGGAGTTTGTTCATTAATGGTTTTCCTATCATGGAGGTGCATATTCTTACCAAGTTCTCACTTGTAAAGATGGCAAAGAAAGCAAAATGATTCTGGTCATTTGTCTTATGACAACTGCCTGTTCCTGTAGAGATAATATTTGAATATCTTCTTATTGACTCAGGCGCCGCCGAGAGTGGAAGCCTTTTCAGCAGCTCCGTGTACGACTTTATTTTTCTATTTTTATTTTTCTCTTTTTTTATTGATCACTCCTATCACTTTATTTTATGTGGATTTGTTCCCTGGACACACTTACGTTTACAACATGGGCATGGATTTTTACACGCCGAGACTCATCTATTCAAGTACTCAACTTCGAGCGCTGAGAACAAATGCCAGTGCCGGTGTGGTTCCCTATTTACCCGACGAGGTAAGAAGGCGGTATTGTGGCAGCGGAGCCGGCACTAGCTAAAAATGAAGCGGCTTGCAAGAAAGTGGCGTTTTAAGCCTTCGGTGCCTTCTGTGATTCTGGGAAATGTGAACTCAATCTCAAATAAGATAGACGAACTGGCTGCGCTGGTGAAAAATGTCAGAACCTACAGAGAATGCAGTTTGTTGTGCTTTTGCAAAATGTGGCTAACTACTACCATCCCTGATGCTAACGTGGAGCTACCCGGGTTTAGCACAGTTAGAGCGGACAGAGATGCAAGTATCTGTGGGAAGCACAAAGGAGGAGGACTCGCTCTCTACGTTAATACACGGTGGTGTAACTCTGGACATGTTAACATCAAAGTCTCCACTTGCTGCAGAGACATCGAACTGTTGGCCGTAAGTTTGCGTCCCTATTACTTGCCCAGATAGTTTGGACACATCATTGTTGTTATTGTTTACATCCATCCTCGGGCGGACGTGGAGACAGCGAGTGACATCATCCATTCTGCTGTTGCTAAGTTACAAATGCAGCCCCCTGAGGTGCTTGTGCTAATCACTGGAGACTTTAACCATGTGACGCTGGACAAAACATTACCTGCCTTCTCCCAGTATGTGGACTGTAACACCTGGGGAAATAAGACTATTGATTTACTGTATGCAAATGTTAGACACATACAGTGCTGCCTGCGCTTGGGAAAGCAGATCATAACCTGGTTCTGCTTCAGCCTCACTACAAACCAAGAGTGAGGGTCCTACCTACAACCATACGCTCATTCAGGAAATGGTCCCCGGAGGCAGAGAAGGCTCTGAGAGAATGCTTTGGAACTACAGACTGGGATATCCTGCAGGGATCACATAGTGAGAACATTGAGGAGGTTGTTGACTGCACTACTGACTACATCAAGTTCTGTATGGACATTGTAGTTCCAGTAAGAACTGTACGCTGCTATGCTAACAACAAGCCATGGATTACAAGTGACATCAAGGGCCTTTTGAACCAGAAGAAAAGGGCTTTTAAAGACGGTGATCCGCATGAGCTCATGCGCGTGCAGAAGGAACTCCGAGTCCAGCTCAGGGTGGCGAAGGAGCAGTACAGGAGAAAGCTGGAGCAGAAGTTGCAGAATAACAGCATGAAGGAAGTGTGGGATGGGATGAAGAACATCACTGGCTGCACCTCGAAGCAGGGTGCCACCATCGAGAGAGACATGAAGAGAGCAAACCAAATGAACAACTTCTTTAACAGGTTTGACCTCCCTAACCCACTCTCACCTCAGAGTACTGCACCCTCCACACATCTTTCTGCTGATACCAGCATAGGAGAGACATTCCCACCCATAATTACAACAGCTCACGTGAGCAGAGAGCTGAGGAGAGTTCGTGCCAGCAAAGCTGCTGGGCCAGATGGAGTATCGCCACGACTGCTGAAGGTCTGTGCATCGGAGCTGGGGGGTCCTCTACAGTGCATCTTCAACCTGAGCCTGGAACAGGGGAGAGTCCCGAGGCTTTGGAAAACATCTTGCATCACCCCAGTCCAAAAGGTATCACGTCCTAGTGAGCTGAATGACTTCCGGCCTGTTGCTCTGACATCACATGTGATGAAGACCATGGAGAGGCTGCTGCTTCACCACCTGAGGCCACAGGTTCATCACGCCCTTGACCCCCTGCAGTTTGCATATCAGGAGAAGGTGGGAGCGGAGGATGCCATCATCTATATGCTACACCGATCCCTCTCCCACTTGGACAGAGGCAGTGGTGCTGTAAGAATTATGTTTCTAGACTTCTCTAGCGCCTTCAACACAATCCAACCTCTGCTCCTTAGGAACAAGTTGACAGAGATGGGAGTAGATTCATACCTGGTTGCATGGATCGTGGACTATCTTAAAGACAGACCTCAGTATGTGCGTCTTGGGAACTGCACGTCTGACATTGTGGTCAGCAACACAGGAGCGCCACTGGGGACTGTACTTTCTCCGGTCCTGTTCAGCCTATATACATCGGACTTCCAATACAACTCAGAGTCCTGCCACGTGCAAAAGTTCGCTGACGACACTATCGTGGGCTGTATCAGGAGTGGACAGGAGGAGGAGTATAGGGACCTAATCAATGACTTTGTTAAATGTTGCGACTCAAACCATCTACACCTGAACACCAGCAAAACCAAGGAGCTGGTGGTGGATTTTAGGAGGCCCAGACCCTTCATGGACTCCGTGATCATCAGAGGTGATTGTGTGCAGATGGTGCAGACCTATAAATACCTGGGAGTGCAGCTGGATGATAAATTAGACTGGACTGCCAATACTGATGCTCTGTGTAAGAAAGGACAGAGCTGGTTATACTTCCTTAGAAGGCTGGCGTCCTTGTTCTATCAGACGGTTGTGGCCAGCGCCCTCCTCTACGCGGTGGTGTGCTGGGGAGGCAGCATTAAGAAGAAAGACGCCTCACGCCTGTACAAACTGGTGAGGAAGGCAGGCTCTATTGTTGGCATGGAGCTGGACAGTTTGACATCTGTGGCAGAGCGACGGGCGCTAAGCAGGCTCCTATCAATTATGGAGAATCCACTGCATCCACTAAACAGTGTCATCTCCAGACAGAACAGCAGCTTCAGCGACAGACTGCTGTCACTGTCCTGCTCCACTGATAGACTGAGAAGATTGTTCCTCCCTCAAACTATGCGACTCTTCAATTCCACCCGGGGGGGGGGGGGTAAACGTTAACATTATACAAAGTTATTTTCTGTTTTTACCTGCATTATTATCAATCTTTAATTTAATATTGTTTTTTGTATCAGTATGCTGCTGCTGGAATATGTGAATTTCCCCTTGGGATTAATAAACTATCTATCTATCTCATCTATCTGGTTCAGGTATTATTTTTTTAATTCACATGTCATCAGGCTGATTTTATGTTTCACTTAGACAGCTGCTAATGTATAGTCTTTGTTCCAAATTACAACCCTCAGTTAGTCAAGCAGAGGTGAACGAAGTACCTCCTAAAGTGAAGCAAGACCAAGTGGCACACTATACTTTACAGTGGAGTGACAAGACCCACATTAGGATGTTTACCTGTCACCTAGAACTACATATTTGGTTCAGATTTCATGTCACCCATCATGCATTCTCCTATTTTTCTGCCTCACTGCATTTTAACTGTGGGTGCAGCCAAGATGCCATGCATTTTTTGTGTAGATTATATGCTCATGTGCACTTGGTTGCTGTATTTAGATCTTGTGAATGAAGAAAGCTTCTTATGATTTCTTATTACACAACTAAGTCAAAGAGGCTTTTTTTAAATATCCAACAAAGTACAAACCAGATGTTGCTACAGAATGCTGTGGAAACTGTGCTTGTTAGGTGTGCCTTTAGTTCAAAAATAATAATGAGGAATTCAGTGATGCCCTTTTCTATAGCCCTTTGCTTCATCTTGGCTGCTTAGGGGGTTAAGAAATTTAGCTGGACAGCTCTATCTAATGCACTTTTTTGGCTTGTGACACAGTTTTAGCATTACTTCTTGTGATTTTTGACATCCTGATTGAATAGTGTCTATTCATTTTGATGGCTTAAATTTGACCCAACCCAGAACTAAAGTGCAGCTGTCAAAGGAATAAACATTTAAACCTAATAAATTGAAGTATAAGGCAGAAGTGATTTGTTGGTGCCTGCCAAAGTGAATAAATGCTATTAAAACAATGATCCTTCCTTTACTTACTTGTTTTCCCAGCTTTCAAGTAACCTATTTTATCCTGAGAAATTAGTTTTAAAAAGTAGCATATTCCATATTCTATATAAACATGGACTACAAGGCACATTAGATAGAATTAAAACAATTGACTGCATTTATAAATTATTTTATCATTGTCAAGTAAAGAAAACCACAAATTAATGTATTTTATGAAAATACGTTTTCAGCAATGTATTTTGAAATTTATATGTGAAACACATTTTTCTTAATGTCTGTGGTTGTACTTTCAGGAGGACATTCCTCGTCAGCTATACTACATTTGCCTTTACATTTTTCACATTGTTGGTGCCTACATTCTCAAGTAAGTTTAATTTACACATTTTAAGATAATCTGACTTAAAACGCCAATGTTATCATTGGTGTTATAAATATGGTCTCTGATAATTGACATTATAATGACAAGCAACATTTACAAAATTCATTTTATATACAGGGTGAGTCAAAATTATGTTAACATTTAAATGGCGGAAAAAATGTATTCACAAAACATACTTCATATGTGCAAGATGATTTACAGGAGTATCTCAACCTGTTCTCCATCATGTTCAACACATTTACCATATGTGGCACATAAGTTGTCCACAAAAATTATATGAAAATATATACATGGCAGTACCATTAGTGTTAACATAATTTTGACTCACCCTGTATTATGAAATTAAAGAGACTAAAAGTACTGTACAGAAAATTTCAGTGTAAAAATTATTATATGACACCACACATCAGTCTTTTCACCCTGAAAACAAACTGTTGTTTATGAAGTCCATTTGTATCTTGGCTATGAATTTTTGGATGTTTTCAAATAGTCTATTTATTTCTGTATAGCAGACCTCATATGTCATTGTCTTTTATACTAAGAGGCATGGTTACAAGTAGCATGTGTCTGGAGCAGATGGCAGTACTCCATGACTGTGGAAATATAAGTTTAAATTCAAAAAGTACCAAATTTACCCTTCAAGTAGAATAATGAAAACTAAGACACTACAGAAATAATACAAACTATTAATTGTTTAAATGCATTAATCTGCATTCATGGATTTAATTTATTAATCTATACTACACCTACGATTTTGCTCAGTGTTTTGTTTATGTGTTTTCTTCTAGCCTTCACCGCCTTGGCCTGATTTTGTTGGTGCCACATTACTTGGTAGAACTGTTGTTCCACGCCTCAAGACTCTTCTATTTCAGTGATGAAAACAAGCAAAAAGGGTAAAGGCTTGATGTTGATTATATAAAAATATGTTTTCAATTTAAATTTAAAAATATAGATTGAGGGAGTAGCTCTAATTTCATAAGGCAGAGTGTTCTAAAGACTCTGGGCCACTGCTGCAAAAGCATTTTCACCCATTAGTTTCTGACATGTCCGTGGAATGCATAATAATAACTGATTACCTGAGAGACCTGGATGGTAGATATGGGGTAAGAAGCTCAGCAATTTATGAAGGCGCAGACCCGTGCAGTGCCTTATATACAAATAATAAAATCTTAAAATTCACCCTATACTGTACTGGAAACCAGTGCAGGGAAGCCAAAACAGGTGAGATATGCTCTCTTTTTTTTAACTCTCTCTTTTTTTAATTCACCTTTCAAAGGTGGAATATGTTTCAGTAGCAAGTGTATGATATTCTAACAACTTCTAAAAACAATGGCCATTCCATCACTCTTCTCAATTAATCCTTGGGAAACTAACAAAGCTACAGCCAGCATTGGAAAGGTCTAACATTGTCTTTGACTCACCAACTTCTAGCCAGGTCTATGTAAGTAATGAAAAGTACAGTACATGAGACATTAAAAAAAAGGTAATTTAAATAAAAGTCTTGTTTCTGAATGATGTTATATTAAACAAAGCCATCTTCCCTGAAGTGCTCCCAACAAAAGGGGATGATGTGCAAGGTTCGTGAATATTAGCACGTTTATAGACAAGGGGTCATTTATGATATTGTGGCGGTTGATAGCAGCTTCTCCAAAAATACAATGAAGATTAAATTTTCAGGTCCACAAAGATCGGCCTCCCTTTACAAGAAGCCATCCTTAGCAGTAAATAATATGGGATAAAAGGTTTTCCTGGTCCTTACTAATTTGCCCTCTTGGTCAACAGTATTTTGTGCCATATTCTTGTGGAGAAAATGCAACAAGACAAACAGGAAGAACCCTTGTGTATCAGTGAAGCAAGCTACAGACCCCGAAAATTTTGAACATTCAAAATGGGGAACATGCATTGAGAAGGCTTTGGAAATCATATAATCAAAACAGGAAAGACAAATAAAATAAAAAGCAGAAGGAAGAGATGATGGCTTGTCAACAAGCATGTTGGCTCCATCTTGAGAGTAGGCTAATCTCATTGTATAACGAGCATCCAGGTATTGGTGTTCAAGGAAAAGGTCTTAGATTTAATGGAAACTATCATGAGAATCATTTTTGGGTTATTCTTTAACTGATCACTCCCTTTAGACAAATTTGTCATATACAATGCAAGAGGAGCACATATCTCCAGACAAAAAAAAAACACCTCTACATTGCCAATTTCTGTGGGTCATCATTGAACATAAAAAGGTAAAACTGGGTCTCGATGCCAAAGAGGTTGAGGAACACTGCTTTAGAGAATTATTGTATAATCAATTAGAAGACTTTCTGAAGATGTATTACAATAAAGTAATTATCTTTGGCACCTCTTACAGGTTCACTCTTTGGGCTCTTCTCTTTGTATTGGCTCGTCTCCTAACCCTTACATTATCTGTGCTTACGTTTGGTTTTGGTCTTGCCCGAACAGAAAGTCAAGGTTTTTCTATAGCAGATGGAAATTTTAATATTCTCACCATCAGGTAAGCAACATTCATTGTCAATCTGATACCATATTTGGCAATTTATTGCTTCTGTAATATTTTAGAGTAGGATTTAACATTTGTGATTGCAATTAGAAATCAAACATTGGATTTTGCTCTTTGTTTTCTCAGGCAGGGGTTATTAGTTAAGCCCACTGAGTTTCATTTTGTAGTGTTTTATATTTTGCTCTGCCTGTTTTTTTTTTTTAATACTAAGTGAGTTGTCTTTTCATCTATTACAGCATAATGTGGGTGTAACTTTATGCAGTTGTTTTTTTTTTCCTGTCATCCATTCATTTTCCAACCTACTTGATCCAGTTAGAGGGTCAGAGGAGTCCAGGTCATAGTTCTGACAGTACTGGAGGTATGATGGAAATCAGACTTGGAAAGGGCTGTCAGAACATTTCTGTTTACACTCATACTGATATGCGTCTCTTAAACAGGCCAGTGTAGAGTAACTAATGCACATGAACCTCTGAATCACTGAAGTACACACATGCAGAAAGAAAATAAATATCCAAGCCCTGCGAGATAGTAAATGAAAATGTTGTAATGCCTTTACACTTTAAGAGCTGGTGTTCTTTAATTAAAGTGAATTTGCATGTTTATATCTTCTATAATTTACATCTGGCTCAAGAGAGCAAAGTAAACCAAAGCACTTTATTTTTGAAGTACAAGCATTGATTTAGGATACAGCATATCTGATACTGTATGTACATTAATACACATTAGACAAATGTATAGAATCACTTTATTGATATCTTTTCATTTTACACCTATCAGTCATGTATTTTTTTTGTTTACATGTGTGATATGATGATCATATCCTTTGGTCTATATTGTAGAACTTGCAGTTGACAAACCTGACAAGTGAGTATTAAAAGAATTTAGTGGACAAGGGCTAAATACTATATAATACAAACAAGTCATTAAAAAAAAAAAAAAAAAAAAAAAAAAAGCTCAGAGACATAAAAATCATAACACCAACTGCTTACCCATCCCTATTACATTGTGCCCCGGACAGGATTTTCACCATAAGTAGGGATGGATTATTTATATACTCACTGTAGTTGTCGGCAACGTGTTTTCTTTACCTTACTAGGATTTTAGCAAACTTGACCCAGTATAAGAAGCCGTATATTTCTTTCAGGTTTTTTTTTTGTCCTTTGTTTCCATAAAGTTCGAGTTGAAAATAGTAAAAACATGCACTCTTTTAAATACAACAGACAGCCTAGACTATTCCTGTGTTCTGTATTGTTTAAACTAAAGTATTTAAATAGTGTTAGGTTATTATCCTATCCTATCCTAGGTTATTGGTTCCCTGCCTTGTGCCCTGTGTTGGCTGGGATTGGCTCCAGCAGACCCCCGTGACCCTGTTTGGATTCAGCGGGTTGGAAAATGGATGGATGGATGGATAGGTTATTATCCTCAGGAAAAAAAAAAGTGCTGTTTCAGGATCACCCATTGTTAATTTATTGTTTGAATTTCTTCTCAGGATTGGGAGAAATAAATAAAACTGGCTAATAGGTTGATTGAAGTATTAAAAAAAAATAATTTTAGAAATACATCTTTTCATCATTTTTACACATAATCAGTAAGTAAAGCATATCTTAGTGGTTTAACAGCAGTGTTTCCATTGAAAAGCATTCACAAATTTTCAAACTTATCAGTCTTATGATAAGTTCAGCTTCAATTATGAATTAGTTTACTCTTTCAAATTTATCTTGAGAGAGGCCATTTCAGCTTGTAAATGTTATATATTTTACCATTTTACTCATCTGACTGCTGCTCCTAACGGCAAAGCAGATTTCCAATACAAATTAGTCAAATGCTGGGAGAGGCAGCACCTTTGGTACAGCAGCTCTTGTTTCCTGCTGCTTGAGGTGAAATAACAAAAAGAACAAATGTCATGTATCTGTGAGCATAAAGTGAACAAATATGAACTTTGCATTTTTACACAAAAAAAAAAGTTGTATCTGCATTATATGCATTTTATAAATAATAAGTATTATTCTGACGCTACAATTTATTGGCAAAGTTCCAGACTGCTCTCCATCATTACCCAAAACAGTTAATAATAATTTTACCTTAAGAGTTAAACAGGTTTTTAACACTTCTTCAAGTAAGAAAAAATGTTATGCTTAACAATTTTGAACTGCGATTAGTCACAGACATTCCACAACTGAACATTAAAAACATCACTTGTGTTGGATGTTTTTCTTAGTGAAAGTTATTGAGCAACCACAAACCTATTTGGGCTACATTCTGAACTAAAAGTGTGTATTTAATGTAGTCTGTGTGTCCTTAATTTAATTGTCCTTCAAAATGCAGAGTAGCCAGTAACCCGCTTTCAGCTCCGCTTCCATAATACAGATATTCCATCAGTCCACTTTTTGAATGAGCTTAATCCGTGACTGTTAGGTTAATCAGAGTTACTAAACTGGCCTGAGCAGTTTGTGAGAGTGACAGTGGGATTGTTTGTGTGGGTATCCTACTAATAATTAGGTTATATTTATTTACTCTTATCTTACTAGGTTAAGACAAAATGTCACTACCATCACAAACCCATTATTCACCAACCCTACCCTTGTCATGCAAAGATTATGAAAAGACAAATGTGCAAATATTTTTTAAAACCTGGATTGAAGCTGCAGTGTACAACATAGCAAATTTTCAAATGTGTCTGTAGCTTGCTTCCTTTTTTGGTTTATATACTTAATTGTTACTGTAGGCATTCTACTTTCATTTACAGTGCATCCAGAAAGTGTTCACAGCGCATCACTTTTTCCACCTTTTGTTATGTTACAGCCTTATTCCAAAATGGATTAAATTCATTTTTTTCCTCAGAATTCTGCACACAACACTCCATAATGACAATGTGAAAAAAGTTTACTTGAGGTTTTTGCAAATTTATTAAAAATAAAAAAACTGAGAAATCACAGGTACATAAGTATTCACAGCCTTTGCTCAGTACTTTGTCGATGCACCTTTGGCAGCAATTACAGCCTCAAGTCTTTTTGAATATGATGCCACAAGCTTGGCACACCTATCCTTGGCCAGTTTCGCCCATTCCTCTTTGCAGCACCTCTCAAGCTCCATCAGGTTGGATGGGAAGCGTTGGTGCACAGCCATTTTAAGATCTCTCCAGAGATGTTCAATCGGATTCAAGTCTGGGCTCTGGCTGGGCCACTCAAGGACATTCACAGAGTTGTCCTGAAGCCACTCCTTTGATATCTTGGCTGTGTGCTTAGGGTCGTTGTCCTGCTGAAAGATGAATCGTCGCCCCAGTCTGAGGTCAAGAGCGCTCTGGAGCAGGTTTTCATCCAGGATGTCTCTGTACATTGCTGCAGTCATCTCTCCCTTTATCCTGACTAGTCTCCCAGTTCCTGCCTCTGAAAAATGTCCCCACAGCATGATGCTGCCACCACCATGCTTCACTGTAGGGGTGGTGCCAGGTTTCCTCCAAACGTGACGCTTGGCATTCACACTAAATAGTTCAATCTTTGTCTCATCAGACCAGAGAATTTTCTTTCTCATGGTCTGAGAGTCCTTCAGGTGCCTTTTGGCAAACTCCAGGCGGTCTGCCATGTGCCTTTTACTAAGGAGTGGCTTCCGTCTGGCCATTCTAGCATACAGGCCTGATTGGTGGATTGCTGCAGAGATGGTTGTCCTTCTGGAAGGTTCTCCTCTCTCCACAGAGGACCTCTGGAGCTCTGACAGAGTGACCATCGGGTTCTTGGTCACCTCCCTGACTAAGGCCCTTCTCCCCCGATCGCTCAGTTTAGATGGCCGGCCAGCTCTAGGAAGAGTCCTGGTAGTTTCGAACTTCTTCCACTTATGGATGATGGAGGCCACTGTGCTCATTGGGACCTTCAAAGCAGCAGAAATTTTTCTGTAACCTTCCCCAGATATGTGCCTCAAGACAATCCTGTCTCGGAGGTCTACAGACGATTCTTTTGACTTCATGCTTGGTTTGTGCTCTGACATGAAATGTCAACTGTGGGACCTTTTATAGACAGGTGTGTGCCTTTCCAAATCATGTCCAATCAACTGTATTTACCACAGGTGGACTCCAATTAAGCTGCTGATTAACATCTCAAGGATGATCAGGGGAAACAGGATGCACCTGAGTTCAATTTCGAGCTTCACGGCAAAGGCTGTGAATACTTATGTACATGTGCTTTCCCAATTTTTTTATTTTTAATAAATTTGTAAACTTTTTTCACGTTGTCATTATGGAGTGTTGTGTGTAGAATTCTGAGGAAAAAATGAATTTAATCCATTTTGGAATAAGGCTGTAACATAACAAAATGTGGAAAAAGTGATGAGCTGTGAATACTTTCTGGATGCACTGTAATTACAAATTAAGTAAAGCAAACAATAATCCTACATAATACTGCGTGAACCTGAATTGGTTGAGGATAGTAAGAAAATAGATGGATAGATTTTAATACTATATTTTCAATAATTAACATATCTTTAGACCAAAATACAGCTTTATGAACTGGAATTGTACTGCATATACTCTGGAGGAGAAAGTGCATCATGTCCAGTACTTAATATAGTGATCTCTGGGAATATGTCAAAATATTTTGATTATCTAAATATGCTCTTCTATAACTGCATTTTCCATGCTTTTATATAAGCTGCATTATAATTTTAACTTTCATACAGTTTTATTTAATCAAACTTTTTGTGGTTACTTATCAATAGTGTTTCTCTCATTGTTTAGAATTAGCTGTTTAGCTGCAATTTGTCTAACTCAAGCATGGATGATGTGGAAGTTCATAAATTTCCAGTTAAAGAAGTGGAGAGAACACAGTCAAAATCAAGCCTCCAAAAAGAGAGTTACCAGTCCGAAAGGCAGAGCTTCAAAAAAAGAAACAAGCAAAGGTGAGTTGCTTCATTTACAGAATTAAAGGATTTCAATTTGTACAAAAGGCAGGTTGTTGAAATATGGCATGGTATAGATATTGACAGTCACTAAATCATTTGTAACATTACTATTTAAGACAGTTTTTACAAGCAAAGCCTTGCTGAGTTTAATTTTCAAATGAAAATGTTTATTTTATTTGATTTAAATTATAGTTTTATGCTTATATAGCACTTTTTTCAGAGGTTTACTCTGAGTATTTCACAGAAATATGGGTGAGGTCTATGTCTGAAAGAAAAGCAAAACTGAAATTATTTTAACTGTTGTTTTAGTGGAGTTGTGTAGATTGCTTAAAATGTAAGGCCACCTTCTCAATCTGATATTATTGCCAAAGGTATTAACAACAACAGCAAATTTATTTACAGTACTGTATATATCATTTATATGTCTGGATATTTAAATTATGCTCTTAATAAGTAAGTAAAGGATAAACTTTGTAATTGGTATTTTCAATTACTAGAATTTATTTATTTTGTAGTCAGTAGACCTTCTGACTTTATTTCTAATTAAATATTAAGAAAAGCATTGAAATGCCATCTATATTACTAAACCACAGTTTAATTTATGCACGGACGCACCAAAACGCATGTGCCCTGCGCTCAAACGCAGCGGCTTCCCACAGTCAGTAGGTGGCGCCCACTTCAGACACACCAGAAGCAAACATGTCACGGCTCCACAATGAAAGAGCTCAACTAACGGAAATACAAAATGAGCCCGTATGGATAGACACAATGAACGAACGCAACAACAATGAACGAAGGCGCCCACACAAAGAATCTGCTGTAGGACAAATGCGCCGCGGCGCCCCAGAGTCAAACGCAGCGGCTTCCCAGAGTCAGTAGGTGGCGCCCACTTCACGACCTGTGAACTAAACATGAGGTAAAGCATGCACACCAGGTTCTACAGCCGCCCGGAAGCGACCGCCCACACCTGAACTTGCTGTGCTCCACTCTGTCAGCAGTCAGTGTCAGCAAAGGCAACGGAATCACATCTCCACAAAACGAAACCGCCTTAGTACAGATATGCTTATTTAATTAAATGACATTTCCCCAAACGCACCCACCCTCCATGATATGTCATCCATCCAAATATCGTATGTAACAGAAACTGATTGCCATTCTTGGATTTACGATTCTCTAAAGAATCGCGGGCTTACTTGTTTACTATAATGTTGAGGTAGCTAGTCAAGTTTCCGTGCATGAATTAAGCTTGTGATCTGATAAACCCCCAAACCATGATTCCAGACAAGTTAAAAAGATATTCTCTGTAATACACCTTATTTAAAGCTTTAAACTATACAGACACTTAAGTATACTGTTGGTATTGGTTGCAATAATGATAATACTAATACTGCATTTCATTCATGTACTGTTATATTTTTTTCATGGTGTTGCACAGAAACTGATGCAAGGTAAAAAGCCATGTTGCAATGACATGAAAACATCTGTGAGAAGAATCTGTGTTTACATACATTTTTAAAGTCAAACTACCAGCAAAGCACCAGTTTACTTAAATGCATTAATGCAATACACAAATTACTTGTAAGTAAACCGTTGCATTGGTTATTTTTTATGCTTTATTATCATTATTTATTTTAAAAGAAAAAGTAAATTATATACTTTAAAAGTACAAGTAGATAACAGAAAATGTTAGTATGAATTGTATACTCAAAAATAAAAACATACAGTGGCAATGAAAAAATACTAATGCCCTTGGAAGTTTTCATATTTTGTTGTTATACAACATTGAATTGCAGTGGATGTCATTTGGCAATTTTCACACTGATTACAAAAAAAAGACTCAAAATGAAAGATCTCTATACAGAGTGAATACTTTTTATAGGCACTGCTTTCGATGTTTAAAAGTAAATATATATTGAGCTTCTTTTAAATAATGTAGTTATCAAGATCATCTCATAGCTAAATGTTACCAGTATTATATATTTATTATTGTAATAATGATTTATTTTATCATTGACTTATCACACACATGCGTAAAGGGAAACCGCTTAAGGGCTCTAGTGATTGTAATTTCCTATCATTGACAAGCTGAGTCCATTGTTCCCCAACCTGGACCTTCATTGCCTCAAGTTCCGCTGTCATGGCCTGGATGAAGGAAGATGCCATGTATTGTTGCTCTGAGATCTTCACAACAAATACTGCTAATTATACCACTGTAAGAGAACATACAGACCATGATAAAGAGTTGAGGCACCATCCTGGTGACCCCATATAACTGGAATGAACTAATCACACAAAAAAAAATGCAATAATTGCAGATCAGTCTTTTCAGATGCAAGTGCCCAATTGAAGTCCTTCTGGCAGGAAGAGACAGGTCCAGGTGGATGGACACCGGAAGTGATGACAGTGGTGGTGTAGCCATCAGACTTCTGGTCTGCAGAAGGGGAGGATAAAAAAGACCTAAGAAAACCGTGCCAATCCCTGGAGTGGTGGGGAATTACAATCACCAGAGCAGCATGTGACAGACTATATCAGTTTTCTATGACTAATATAATTATTGAAAGGTGACACTATTCCTGTCACACAACCCAATCACATATACATCAATTGGATGCACGTGTAAATTAGTAATATGAGGTGTGCTGGAAAATTAGTAACTATTGATTACTTACAGTGTTTGTCTTTACTATTTAGTGTGCAATATTTGCTATCAGTAATAATTTTTCCAAAATAATGCATAATTTCTGGAATCCCAAGTTGCACTAGTTGTTTTTCAGCATCCTTTTCTGAGAGTTTTTTATGTACAGTGCATCTGGAAAGTATTCACAGCGCATCACTTTTTCCACATTTTGTTATGTTACAGCCTTATTCCAAAATGGACTAAATTCATTTTTTTCCCTCAGAATTATACACACAACACCCCATAATGACAACATGAAAAAAGTTTACTTGAGATTTTTGCAAATTTATTAAAAATAAAAAAAATTGAGAAAGCACATGTACATAAGTATTCACAGCCTTTGCCATGAAGCTCAAAATTGAGCTCAGGTGCATCCTGTTTCCCCTGATCATCCTTGAGATGGTAATTAGCAGCTTAATTGGAGTCCACCTGTGGTAAATTCAGTTGATTGGACATGATTTGGAAAGGCACACACCTGTCTATATAAGGTCCCACAGTTGACAGTTCATGTCAGAGCACAAACCAAGCATGAAGTCAAAGGAATTGGCTGTAGACCTCAGAGACAGGATTGTCTCGAGGCACATATCTGGGGAAGGTTACAGAAAAATTTCTGCTGCTTTGAAGGTCCCAATGAGCACAGTGGCCTCCATCATCCGTAGGTGGAAGAAGTTCGAAACCACCGGGACTCTTCCTAGAGCTGGCCGGACATCTAAACTGAGCGATCGGGGGAGAAGGGCCTCAGTCAGGGAGTTGACCAAGAACCCGATGGTCACTCTGTCAGAGCTCCAGAGGTCCTCTGTGGAGAGAGGAGAACCTTCCAGAAGGACAACCATCTCTGCAGCAATCCACCAATCAGGCCTGTATGGTAGAGTGGCCAGACGGAAGCCACTCCTTAGTAAAAGGCACATGGCAGCCCGCCTGGAGTTTGCCAAAAGGCACCTGAAGGACTCTCAGACCATGAGAGAGAAAATTCTCTGGTCTGATGAGACAAAGATTGAACTCTTTGGTGTGAATGCCAGGCGTCACGTTTGGAGGAAACCAGGCACCGCTCATCACCAGGCCAATACCATCCCTACAGTGAAGCATGGTGGTGTTAGCATCATGCTGTGGGGATGTTTTTCAGCGGCAGGAACAGGGAGACTACTCAGGATAAAGGGAAAGATGACTGCAGCAATGTACAGAGATCTCCTGGATGAAAACCTGCTCCAGAGCGCTCTTGACCTCTGACTGGGGCGACAGTTCATCTTTCAGCAGGACAACGACCCTAAGCACACAGCCAAGATATCAAAGGAGTGGCTTCAGGACAACTCTGTGAATGTCCTCGAGTGGCCCAGCCAGAGCCCAGACTTGAATCCGATTGAACATCTCTGGAGAGATCTTAAAATGGCTGTGCACCGATGCTTCCCATCCAACCTGATGGAGCTTGAGAGGTGCTGCAAAGAGGAATGGGCGAAACTGGCTAAGGATAGGTGTGCCAAGCTTGTGGCATCATATTCAAAAAGACTTGAGGCTGTAATTGCTGCCAAAGGTGCATCGACAAAGTATTGAGCAAAGGCTGTGAATACTTATGTACATGTGATTTCTCAGTTTTTTTATTTTTAGTAAATTTGCAAAAACTTCAAGTAAACTTTTTTCACGTTGTCATTATGGGGTGTTGTGTGTAGAATTCTGAGGAAAAAAATGAATTTAATTCATTTTGGAATAAGGCTGTAACATAACAAAATGTGGAAAAAGTGATGTGCTGTGAATACTTTCCTGATGCACTGTAAATATATTTGTGTGATGGACACTACAATAGAGAGTCCTATGCCTCCCATAGTTCTTTCTTACTTTGTTCACCAGCCACTGGACTAATTTGGCAAGGTTTCCTATGTGTCTCAGAAGTTTAGGCTAAAAGGAGGAGGTCGGAGTTCTCTGCAGAAATACGAACTTAACTGCTGTTCCTACCTGCAGCTTTCCTTCTACCTACTTACCGCTTTGGTTATGAAGTTGTTTAAACTGCTTTTGTAGTGCTGTTTAATTTCTGGTAATATGCAATTCTTTAAAAAAAAAAAAAAAAAAAAAAGTCACCCCTTTTCAAATCTAAATACTCTTAATATAAATACTTAATGATATAATTTTGTATTAATTATATAGTCATGAGATATGGACTTGTTTAATCAGTATTTTTATATGATGTTGTCTTTTCTATAGTTTTATACTTTCTGCTAAATGAAGAAAAATAAAACCTGCATTAGGCAGTCAGTTTCAATTGATTTTACTGATAATTTGGAGGCATTCAGCTTTTTATGCTTTTGATAATCCCCTCATTTCAGTTAGGCATTTTGGCATTCTGCTGCCTGTTTATTTCTTATTCTTGCCATCTACTAACACACTGATGTATGCTTTGCCGTAACAAAAAGAAAAGTTGGTGAGTCTGTCGAAATCAGTTACAGGTGACCTTAAATACAAGTCTGCAGCCCCATATAAACGTAAAGCAGTTTGCAGGGACTGTTCATATTCTGTCGTCATGTGCTTACTTCTTTGTGAACACCACATACAGTATCTTTTTATTTTGTCTTGTGTTTTATTATTACACTATGCTTGCATTTAGAAAGAGAGAGATGGTGCCAGGAATGACTAGTTCTGCACAACACCTGTGTGATATTTAAATTGTATTAATTAAATAGATGGAGGGACAGTTTGTTATGGAAAGACCAAAAGCATTGAGTTTTGTTTTGTATTTGAAACATGTCTGATATGATTTGTAATTCTATGTGTCTTATGGATCTGTGATCTATTCATCATTGTGAAATCTTTAAAAACAGTATGGTAATTTAAAAGAGAAAGCAGTGCTTCTGCATAGACTTTTACACTTACATACTCTATTTAACTAATACAATTTAAATATCACATAGAGTCTAGACCAGCTTTTTACCCAGTGCTGTAACATGTTTATAAGGATTATGATTTTGTCTTTGACTGCACTCCATCAGATTCCATATGTGAAATGGGCATTCAACAGGGCTCTGCTGGAGGTCATCCAAAACACTCTGGATTTGAGTGAGGGTGTTACGGTAGGTGTGTCCACACATGTCAGGAGATTTGAGGATGTCCGGTGGTGTGGTTAGCTGGAGCAACTTACATGGTGGCACTATAGCTTTCTAGCCAAATCATATCACAGTCCAATCTCTGATATATACTGTATGTAAGATTGGAATTAAAACATAGCAACTAATTTAGGTTGCTAATGGGATGAGTGATATCTTATAATAAGCAAAAGTTGAAAACAGTGAAATTGCAACAACTTTCAAATACAGAACAATTTACAAAACATGGAAACCCTCCTGTAAAAACTGCAGGTGCAAATAATATCAAAGCCTCCACAAAAGCTTGTCTAATTACACCCAAATTACATAATTTATTCCATTTGCCTTTGGTTTTTCATGTGTGAAAAACTTGTTTCATCTCCCTTAAATCTTCCCTCATAGCTCGTACTTTTCAGTCGTGAATCAGCCTAGTCACTCTTCCCTATACTTCCTGTTGCACGGCTATGTCTTCTTTGTAATATGGAAATGAAAACTGCACCTAGAATGCCAGAAGTGACCTGCCCTGTGTGTCACATAGCCTAGACAAAACCTCTCTCAACTTGTATTCCACACATCGAACCTAACATCCTATTTAGTTTTCTTAATTGCTTCTGTCTGGATGTAAACAGTAACAAGTCAAAAACAACCCCTGGGTCTTTCTAATAAAGTGTACTTTCAAGTTTCCCATTCCGTACTCAAATCTAATATTGACATATATGAGTTTTATAAGGTAAGCTAGTTCTGCTCACTGTTCATAGTGCCAGAGAGTGCTGACATGTTACATGCTGAATAGCGATTCCAAGTAGCAGTGTCACTGTACTGCATACAAGTGCCAATAATGTCCCTGTAAACCTGTAAAAAAACAAAGTAAGATGATTTGATGTTCCCAGTGTATAAAGGTGACAGTTTCTTTACAGTTGTCTTGTGTTCACGAGAATGTCTTCTAAAAGCTTGTTCTTTCTTTTCATGATAGGTAATGCTGTGAATGGAGTGTTGAAATACGAGGATAGAACTTCACCACGTGCAAGGAAAACCAAAACATCGTAAAGATTCCACCTGCATTAAAAATAAGAAGGAAAAATGTACTGTTCTCTTTCTGACTTGTCCCTAAGCTGCTCCTTTCACCCCAGTCTCTGATAAAATGAACTATCTCTTAACTTTTGAAGTATTAAACCGTCCTAGTTTTGTTTTCTGTGCTTTGGAAATCAGATATTTTTTTACAATCTTATGAAATGTATATAGTATGTGCTTATATATTTTTTCCTAATAGTTTTATTTGGAGAGTCTGCTACCTTTGAAGCAGACCGTTTTTGGTCTTGCAGCTCGAATCCATGTATAGCTCAATACACAACTACAGTGTAGGTAGGCTGTCTGGAATCTCATCCACCTTCCTTTCAAAGCTTAAAGGTGTTGACACTGTAGACATTTATCCTGTTGTCATGTTTATTTTGAGGGTTTTATATTACAGTTAACTTCATTTTTATTTTTGGGGAAGGTGATAGCAATACATTGTGGTTTTACTGTAGTTGAAGATCTTTTAAACTCTTTTATTTGTTAGGACCTTTTTTCTCAAATTTGTAATTTCAGGGTCTCGAAGCAATCTGGCCTTGTAAAGAAAAATTCTCCACCAAAACATTTCAGTGCATAGTGCCTGCAATGATTAATTACAAACTAGACATTTGTTTTTAATTTATAATGACAGTACTCATATTAATTGAAAAAAGAGGCAGAGATCTCTAATGTGAGTGACCTAACTTTGCTTTCATTACCATTTTTTATTTAATTTGATTTCCTAATTCAGCTGTTGGTGCAAGCATCTGGTGGCCTTTAATTCATTATGGTCATTTTACAGTGCTTGGCTCTAATAGTGCCTGTCCATGTTGTAGAGCAGTGCAGAACGTGACCTACATTCAAGTGTCCTTATATACTTCAGAAAGTGCTGACTATTTTTTGTGTACAGTATATGAACCATTGCTTTTTTATTCAGAGTTAGATGTAGGAATGTGTACAACAATAATTTAAAAAGAAATTAAGATGTACTGTCTGTCCTCTGAGAACTTTTGGATGAATTCTGTATGGTTATGCATAAATGTGCATTGTTTTAGATGCATGGATCTGTGTGGCTGCATCTCTGATTTTAAATGTTTTGTCAGTGAATTTGTCTTTTTGTTGTCTGAAGTCTTTGCAGAAGAGCTTGTCACCTTTTTGTCTGTTTTTTTAGCAATAGAGTAAAAATTTTACAAAAGCTGGATTTCTACAAAACAATCAGAAATGTACTTCTAGAGTTCAAGTGACATCTGAAAAAGTGTTTTACTAACAGTGGGAAACTTGAATTTAAGTTACTCATTTTTATTTAATTTTGCTAAAACATTTTTTTTATCTTTACAGAAGCTTTGTGCAATCCAGAAGTTTCTAATGTAATTTGTCTTTAGTTTTGATTTCAAAAAAACTCATGAAATTATTCACTCATTATAAATGCTGGTAAACACATATTGAGTTTCCCTTTAATAAGAAAGTTAGCACTTCCTTCACTTTTCATTATCTTGATTTAAAATTATAGCAAATGTGCCTTTGCGTTATAATTTACAGATTAATTTTTTAACAAGGCTGAAAAACCTTCTTGATTACTGTTAAGTATAGCTATTACATGCAGGCTTTTGAATTAAATGTCTTTAAACACACACAAACATTTTCTTATTAAAGTTATGAAATTGAGAAAAAAAGCACAACATACCTACACATCATCTTCATTTTTTTGATGAAGAAAAAAATCAACTCTTTTCAAAAAGCAGCAACAAGTTTTAGGTTTGTCAAGTTAGCTCTTTATGAGCTGGGCAAGACAGAATGTTAATTATAAGTCTAATAAGTAATTTAGTATAGTTCTAGATCAATAACACTTGCAATTAAATTTTAAAGCTGAACGACCCAAAGAATATCCTGTGATCCATATTGCTTACAAAATATCCACAGTTTCTCTATCGGAATATATGTACCCAAGGCTTGATTAAGAACCCCACTGGCCCCATTGTGTCAAAGCTCAAAAGGTACCTCCACTAGGCATACGTACTACTATGAACATCACATATGTCAGTAATAATCAAGTACAGAGACTGTAGTAGAAAAAAAATCCAAAACATTATAAAAGGTCAACTTTGCCTTTCTTTTTGTTCATTAACGTATTACAATGAATGTAACAAACTGAGCAACATCACATCTGCAAGAAATCATCTTTCTCCTGATAGTGTGGTTAATGAACGTTAATTTAAAGGATAAGTTTAGTATTTTTGAAGTCAAAGTTGTTTCTTCACAAACATGGTATATATGTATTTGCCACACACGTTCTGAAGTTACATTATAAACTTGAAAAATCTTGCTTGCATTGGCACTTTATAATAGAGGCTATAGGGTACCTCCTGAAAATAAAAGACTAAAAACTAACCCATAAAGCGTCAAAACGTTTCATATAAGAAAATATGCCTTCTGCGTTTCCGCCACATATTTGTGACAAACATAAGGGACCAGGAAAAAAACATTTTTATTGCATATTCCAGGCACTGTTTTTCTCATGGTAAGGATATGTTTTCTGTTCGCTTGTAGGAGTTCTCACCTAATATGGAAGTAAATCAAGACAAAACAAACCACATGGCACAAAACATTTACTGTGATTTGGTCTTTCAAGAGAAAACCACGTCCCTGGGAGGTTTATGAAAAGTTGTTGCACAGGACAGCTAAATGCTGAGCTATCACACATAGCTGGTCTTCTTTTAAAATGCCTGAAAGTCATAATATTTTTTTTTTGTTCAAAAATGACATGTATAAACTATTTTACAATGTGTGTGTAATCTCAGGGTGCAGATGAACATTCAGCAACTTGAAAAATGGACATATTTGGTAAATTTTTCAGTTTTTCATCCATGCCTCATACTCTCCATTGTAAAGTACCAGAGCAGGCAAAATTTAAAAAAAAAAAAAATCATCTTATTGTCACACTTTTCGCTCTCTCTCTCTCTCTCGTGCATGTGAAGGCCCCTTTGCAAGAAGGGCCGCAGGGTGTGCACCCAGGTCAACCCGCATGGCAGATCCAGCCATAACTGTACCTGTAAAAGATTATTTTTTCCTTGCAAATGTCATGTAGAAATTTAAATAAGTTAATGCAATTTTGAAAAGAAAAAAATTGAAAATTTAATCTTTAAGATAACTTACAGCACCAACTTTTGTACCCTTCCTTTGGCTTTAAAATAATTTACATTAGTAAGACAGCCTCTCATATGTAACCATACTTTCTAAACCTGCTGGATTAGAGATGTTCAACTGCGTACCCTGCTTTACCCCTTAATGTACCTTTTTTCTAAATACATTTAAAGCTTTTGTTTTCCCCATGAGCCATTGTGGATTCAAAAAACATCTGTGAGATAGCAAGAATCATGATATATGTTGGTTCTGTCATGTAGCAATGCTTTGCATTATTTTAATGTAAAACACAAGTCATATAACTATTTAAATCAGAAAATGACTGAAAAATGATGCCAAAAAGAACTCTCAAAATGGTATAACTTGTAAAAGTAGTCAATTTATTATTAAGCGTTTAATATTCATTTAACTATGGTAGTGCATAGCCAAAATATGCCAAAAAGTTTGAATTCATTCAATTTGATGTGATTTTCCGCTTGCCTTGTTAATCTACATCTTTTTAAATAATGGTGATTGATATACGGCATACATCTATTATTCATTTTTTCTTCTCTCTGTCAGTATTGATTCAATGAAAATCTTTATGGACTTTCTGTTTCCTGGTCTGTTAATTTGACAACATCCTTTTGTGAGTAACATAACATTTGTATTTTTTTTTTTATCAACAATTAATGTTTGGCAGTTTACAAGTTTTAAAATACATTTATACATATTGTAATACCAATTATTTAATATCATATCTTGTTTTTTTTTAAATGTTTATAAAAACATTTTATAAGAATTACATTCAGCTGGCCTCCACAAGCAAAAAATGTCTTTGCTTTGGGTGGGTGGTGATAAGGCAAGTGAACACTTTGAACATGCTACATTTGTTGCACATGCATCATCCATGTAAACTCAACAGACAACTGGGCATGGCATCATGGGTGACAGGACAACTGAATGAACAAGCTTGTGTCCAGGTTGTTCAACTGTTAGGATTTTCTATTCAGAACCCCCAGTGCTGGCCTTGTATTTTAAAGCTATGTTATTCTAGAAGAATTACAAAATAATCTTTAGCTTTATATGGAAAAGAAAACCAGAAAACATTTCCAAAAAATCTTCTTGCATTAAAGTTATTCATTTTTGTCATAAATGATTTTTTTAATGCATTGTGACTTTAATTGTAGGTGCACAAAAAGCACGAAGGCTTGTTTGTGGACTGCATGTGCAGAATTTCACTTTCAATTAGTCTAATCCATTATTATTTTATATACTACTGTTAACACAGTGCACCATCACAAGATGCTTTACTGTGCAAGACCAGCTGAATTCTTTCTCTGTGTGAAGTGTGCTTAGTCTTTTAGAGTCCCCTATTTTATGCAATATGCTGTACATTTTTAAATGACAAGTTGGAGCTCAAATTCTTTTAAAATGAAATGATTTATTGCAGTCTAGATAATGTAATGTTGAATCAAACTGTTAAGTACAAATTCAAAGCAAGTAATGTGACTTATTGAAACCGAGGAACTTTTTAAAAGAAAAAAAAATAATTATTTAATATTTTCTTATGTCATTGCATAATGTGCAATGTGTTTAATTTAACATCATGAGAATTTGCCAGATAGGAAACAGCAATATGTTTTATATATCCTGTGCTGTATGTACCTGGTATCGGAGTAATTCCATACTTGGCAGTAACACTTGGGAAGTGCCAAACTAGTGACAATCAATTGCTCATGTATGATGACATGTCTTTGGTTATCACAACATTATTAAAAAAAAAAAGAAAAAATAAATAACATAATGTTGCAGGTGTGGGTGATCACATTCATATGTGGTGGGACTATTAAGCAACTGCAATTCAGTGATTTTTGTGTGTTTTATACAAAGCCTTTCTTTGTAATAACAGAATTGTGAGGCAGTCTGGCACTCCCCACTACAATTGCAAGGTTTAATAATGTTACATTGTAATGATACTGTATGTGCCAATTGTGAAAATGTCTACCAGCAAAATTCTGATGCATGTTTGTTGTTGTTTTTTATTTATTTTTTTGATAATTTGTCCTTGCCATTTCAACTTATTTTCAAAACATTTTGAACCTCATAAATAAGGACATTTTCATTCTTAGAATTACAGAGGTGTGGTGCAGATTTATAGAAACTATAGACTTTTGCTTTTTTGAAGTGAGTGTGGTTCTTCATTACCAGTGTAACATTTACATGTCTGCTGGCACCTGAACCTCATGTAAATTGTCAGCTTAAGTGTTCTTATGATACGATGGCCACATATAATGTCAATGTAGTAGTGGACTAAATACAGTAAAGGTAGCAGTACAGTTTTCTACTTACAAAGAACTCTCAGTAGCTTACAGATATATTTTTCCAAATAAATAATACAATGCTTTATTTGCTGCATAATTATTAAAATTCTCTATATAAATGTTGATATTATCATGCCATACAGTTAATGTGTAAAATTAAAAAGCACATTAAAATTAAGAGAACAGTGTAGTGAATGAAAGAGTATAATCAGTGTAAACAATTTATTTTACTTGTGGAAGAGCTGAAATCAAAATTATGTTCAGCAAATGCACTCATTTAAACAGTACCTGGATGAAGTAATTGGGAAATAATCTGATGTGGCTACTGCAATGATGAACCTCAAAGCAGTAATTTTTGATTTTTTGACGTGTTAATCATTATTGAAAGCGGAAAGTATTTATTGTTTGTTAGCAAACCAACCTCAGACATTTGTTTAGAGTGGCATCGTATGATGCTGCTTTCCATTGAGTTCTTGGAGTATGTCACTATCTAAAACTCTGATTTTCATTTAAACTGTATTTGTTTTGGGTATTGGGAACATGGAAAAGGGTTGAAGATTGTAAGTTTGTTTCCTCATACAAGATATAGACATTGGCTTCTTTTTATTTGTGTGGTTGTGCTTTTCTAAGATGTTATGCTAAACATTTGAAATGTCTTTTTTGGAAGCTATCACTTTAAACCAGTGGTTCCCAACCTTTTCTATGCCCTGCACCCTCAGAAAATGTTTGATTTATGTTCGCACCCCTTGCAAAAGTAATGTCTTATCTCAAGATGAAGAAGTCAAATTTCTCATTTTTGATTTAAAATTTTAAATCTAACTTGAGCAGTTTACCTTTATAAATCCAAGTTTCACTTCTTCTGTCCAAAGAAATCTTACTATGGCACGTTGTTCAACAATGGTGCAATCCAACAGCAGGGTGCCCATGTTCATTTTTGTGTTTGGCTTTAACTACAATAATGGCAATGTGCTGCCCTGTGTGTGTTCAAAGTACCCATAAGCCATCAGGAATGCGTTGTATTGTGTCAGCTTCTATCTGTTTGGTTACAGGGTAATTTTCAAATTGCTTTAAGTTTTTGATTTGCCATGGTATCTCTAAGTAATAAATATATAATAAATAAATATTTCATGCATTAGATAACCAATAAAAAGTCTGCTACATGTTTTATGCATATTAAATACACAGTATGAAGAGCCACACTGTAAATACTGTATTATCTATGTTCTTAATTAGGCTATATTGCAAGATGATGGTATTCTACATGGTTTGTAATATGGTGATTTACCTTTAGATTTCAGTAACCTTAAAAGATTTTTAAATACTAAGGGGCTTTGCCCCCTGCTCGCTTCACTCGCCCACCCCCTACCTGAGGTGTGCTTTGCGTCCCCACTTTGTGTATCTGCCGCTCGCGTTGCTGCTGCCGTGCTGCGTGATCTGCATGTCGCGCAGCGCTTCGAACATTTAAAAACCTGTACAGCAGCTTTCCTTTTGTCTCACTGCCTTGTCTCGTAGGACGTTACAGTGTCTCCGAGAAAAACACGTCTCCTCTCCTTCCAATCCTTCTAAAAAAGTTTTTATAATAGAGAGAACTAAATAAAGTGAAATTTACAAGCCTCCAGTAGAAATCCAAGTTTATATTGTCTTGTGAAAAAGTGAAGAATGAAAGCCCCAATTCACACCATGTAGCAGGTAATTTAGTATGTGATACAAGAATACGACCATCCGTTGGAAGTAAGCCGAACTGGATTGACTCAGGCTTGCTTCAGGATGTAGATTCCCTCCTGTGTAGTGCAGTCTGTAGGTACTTCAGAAGGTTTAATAAAGGGGCTTTAATAATGAAAACAGGCAATCCGCCCTCAGAGGAGTAAAAGTCCTATTGACATTCCATTTTTTTATATGCTTGATGCCTGTATAAGATTTCTCATTTACTTGGAACTTTGTTACTCTCAGTTCAGGGCACTTTGACTTAAAACAGAGGATTCAAACTATTTTCTACAGGCAATTGTTATCTAAAAACAGCAATCCCCAAAGCAGCTACAGTGTATATCCTAGTTAATCTTATTACTAAAAACTGAAGTGCGCATTATTTTCACCAGGAAGTGATGGTGCATCATTTGGTGCCTACAAAACGTTGTCTGAACAATCCAGTGACATAATATGAAGCTACACATCTTGACGCTGTCGGTCTGTATGTTGTTGGTACTGAGATGTGACCTGAATTAAACTTAAAAAAATGCTAAATATTGCAGTTGGAATAAAAGGATTTTCTGTTAATTTTTTTCAATATATTTTCAATGCATATATTAGATTTAGTGTGTTTAAAAAATGTGCCAACTAATAACCCAAAGAAAATAAGCATGTTTATTTTTGCATATCTTTTAATGCAGGGGAGTTTCCTTTACTTACCATGGTTTCAATATTCGGTTTTTATATATACTGTGTGTGTGTGTGTGTGTGTGTGTGTGTGTGTGTATGTATATTATATATTATATATATATATTATATATTATATATTATATATATTATATATATATATATATATATATATATATATATATATATATATATATATATATATATATACACAGTGGGGCAAAAAAGTATTAGTCAGCCACCAATTGTGCACGTTCTCCCACTTAAAAAGATGGGAGAGGCCTGTAATTTTCATCATAGGTATACAGTGATCCCTCGCTATATCGCGCTTCGCCTTTCGCGGCTTCACTCCATCGCGGATTTTATATGTAAGCATATTTAAATATATATCGCGGATTTTTCGCTGCTTCGCGGGTTTCTGCGGACAATGGGTCTTTTAATTTCTGGCACATGCTTCCTCAGTTGGTTTGCCCAGTTGATTTCATACAAGGGACGCTATTGGCAGATGGCTGAGAAGCTACCCGGCTTACTTTCTCTCTCTCTCTCTCTCTCTCTCTGTCTTGCGCTGACGTAGGGGGGTGTGAGCAGGGGGGCTGTGTGCAGCTGCTTCCTGAAAGACGTGCTGCACAGTGCTTCGCATACTTAAAAGCTCAAAGGGCACGTATTGATTTTTGACTTTGTTTTTCTGTGGCTCTCTCTCTCTGTCTCTTCCTGCTCCTGACAGAGGGGGTGTGAGCTGCCGCCTTCAACAGCTTTGTACCGGCGGTACTTAAAAGCCAAAAAGCCCTATTGATTTTTTTTTTGACTGCTTGCTTTGCACTCCTTTGAAAAGGAAGATATGTTTGCATTCTTTTAATTGTGAGACAGAACTGTCATCTCTGTCTTGTCATGGAGCACAGTTTAAACTTTTGAAAAAGAGACAAATGTTTGTTTGCAGTGTTTGAATAACGTTCCTGTCTCTCTACAACCTCCTGTGTTTCTGCGCAAATCTGTGACCCAAGCATGACATTCTAAAAATAACCATATAAACATATGGTTTCTACTTCGCGGATTTTCCTATTTCGCGGGTGGCTCTGGAACGCAACCCCCGCAATGGAGGAGGGATTACTGTACCTCAACTATGAGAGACAAAATGAGAAAAAAAAATGTAGAAAATCACATTGTCTGATTTTTAAAGAATTTATTTGCAAATTATGGTGGAAAATAAGTATTTGGTCACCTACAAACAAGTAAGATTTCTGGCTCTCACAGACCTGTAACTCCTCTGTCCTCCACTCGTTACCTGTATTAATGGCACCTGTTTGAACTCGTTATCAATATAAGACACCTGTCCACAACCTCAAACAGTCACACTCCAAACTTCACTATGGCCAAGACCAAAGAGCTGTCAAAGGACACCAGAAGCAAAATTGTAGACCTGCACCAGGCTGGGAAGACTGAATCTGCAATAGGTAAGCAGCTTGGTGTGAAGAAATCAACTGTGGGAGCAATTATTAGAAAATCGAAGACATACAAGACAACTGATAATCTCCCTTGATCTGGGGCTCCACGCAAGATCTCACCACAAGAACGGTGAGCAAAGATCCCAGAACCACACGGGGGGGGGGGGGGGGGCCTAGTGAATGACCTGCAGAGAGCTGGGACCAAAGTAACAAAGGCTACCATCAGTAACACACTACGCTGCCAGGGACTCAAGTCCTGCAGTGCCAGACGTGTCCCCCTGCTTAAGCCAGTACATGTGCAGGCCCGTCTGAAGTTTGCTAGAAAGCACTTGGATGATCCAGAAGAGGATTGGGAAAATGTTGTATGGTCAGATGAAAAAAACTCTACTCGTCGTGTTTGGAGGAGAAAGAATGCTGAGTTGCATCCAAAGAACACGATACCTACTATAAAGCATGGGGGTGGAAACATCATGCTTTGGGGCTGTTTTTCTGCAAAGGGACCAGGACGACTGATCCATGTAAAGGAAAGAATGAATGGGGCCATGTATCGTTAGATTTTGAGTGAAAACCTTCGTCCATCAGCAAGGGCATTGAAGATGAAACGTGGCTGGGTCTTTCAGCATGACAATGATCCCAAATGCACCGCCCGGGTAACGAAGGAGTGGCTTCGTAAGAAGCATTTCAAGGTCCTGGAGTGACCTAGCCAGTCTCCAGATCTCAACCCCATAGAAAATCTTTGGAGGGAGTTGAAAGTCCGTGTTGCCCAGCGACAGCCCCAAAACATCACTGCTCTAGAGGAGATCTGCATGGAGGAATGGACCAAAATACCAGCAACAGTGTGTGAAAACCTTGTGAAGACTTACAGAAAACGTTTAACCTCTGTCATTGCCAACAAAGGGTATATAACAAAGTACTGAGATGAACTTTTGTTACTGACCATATACTTTTTTTCCACCATAATTTGTCTAATTTTTGAAGAATTTATTTGCAATGTGATTTTCTGGATTTTTTTTCTCATTTTGTCTCTCATAGTTGAGGTATACCTATGATGAAAATTACAGGCCTCTCTCATCTTTTTAAGTGGGAGAACTTGCACAATTGGTGGCTGACTAAATACTTTTTTGCCCCACTGTATATATATTATATATAGTAATTTTTTTTCTGCAATTCATACTTGTGCATGCTCTTTACTTTTTACCTATTAAAGCTTATTAGCAATGGGTGTATGAGGTTGAAACAGCAGATGTTAAATCATGTTGTAATGTTTATTTATGCTTGTTCAACTACTGTCTTTTGAAAATGTTTTTTTACTTTAATATATCTTGAAAATTTAAAGTTATAGATTTATCATGTTTCAGGCATCCCTGAAACCAATATGACCAATTTCTGAGTGATCCCTAAGTGCGTGAGGACGCAAATCTGTAGATCTGCATGATAACTCAAAACAGCCCAAATGAAACCTGCCTCAGGTTATTAGACTACTTCAAGACTAGAAGCCTATTGATTTTGAGCAAAATCTCTCCAGTAAATTTTGCTCTAAATAGATAATCATTTAGCATTTTTATTGTGCATACTGTCCTGTAGTTTTACTGCTAAAATTATAGATTTAATTGGGAAAAATCATGTGCTGGGAACATCAGATATTTTTGGATTTACTTTCATTTTTGAAATTGTAAATGCTTCCAGTTCCTTAGTCAGCCACTGTTTTGTAGGGGGAAAGTTGTGTTGAAGCATAGCCCACATCTCCACTCAGATATTGACTGCCACTGTTAATTCTCCGCAATCTTTTGGTGTGCCTTGTTCTGTTACTTTTTTCTCTGTGTCAAGTATGAAAGCTCTTGAGACATGACCATCCTTGCTCTTCATATAATGAAGAGCTTTAACATCCCGCCATTATATTACAGTTCTTATTATTTACTGCTCAGGCTTTTTACACAAGTTTTTGAAATTGTTCATTGCTGCAGATTTTATATGTAGGTGTGTGTTCATCCAGATTACTTCATAGTTACTCAATAACAGCTTATATTTAAAAGTGGGTGGTACGTTTTGCCTTGAATGTGCATCACCTATTGATATGAGATGAGGGTAAAAATGTTTAAAAGGGTTTGGTTGTTTTCCAGCTATGTTACAATTAAAATGTTTGGTCCAGTCATTATTTAATAATGTTTTAATTTTGTGCTGTAGTTTTATTCTTTTCTGGTAATATTACAGGAGAAAATAAAGCAAGATTGCAGTTCAAATTGTACATGCCAGTTATTTGCTGGCAGTTTCCGCCAAAACAAAAGCATCATGTTTTTGCTTTAGTTGCTTGCTTAGTTGTAAGTGTATTGCATTTTGTAAAGATGTAGACATTGGTATGTTCTGGAAATATCTTTATATGTATTTATGCAAGTCTTTATGTGATTTTAATTAAAAATAAAACTTTTGGAGTTTACCAAAATACTATGTTTTTAATTACATGGCAATGAACATCCCTGATTAGGTGTTTGAATGTTTATTTATTTCTCAGGCTTTTATATTTTTTACAGGATTCGGACTGTCTTTCCGTGACAAATGAAAGCTTTGCTTCAATCTGTGTAGAGAAACATCAAGACTGGTGGCATACTATGCACATCAAACGTAATGACTGCGGTTACTAGATCTCATCACCTTGAGGATGTCAGATTACATATCTGGGAATTGCAGGGGATGACAGATTACATGATAACTTCACAACTTCTCAGCACAGTTACACAAGTCCAACGTATTGCCCCATTTTGACAGAAAATTGACGCTCTGCCTGACAGCAGTGGTAGCAGTATAAAAGTTTTCCAGGTGTGGTAAGTTTAGCTAAGATCTCTGCTCACCTTTTTCCATTCTGTCATGGTACAACAAACATGAAGCATCAGACAGACAAGTCTGTGTTCTGTTTTTTGTTGTCCAAAACACCTGTTTTCCTTCTTTCTTTTTAGCTGCACAGTATGCATTGTTCTTCCAAGTGAGCTGCTGCACTCACATGAGCCTAACCCTTCATCTTAAAACAACATCAAACCTTGTCTCGGGTCACTTTGACAGAGTCGCTGTAAGGTAACATTACACAACTGGCAGACATGAGCACCTGCTGTGACTGTCCCTAACTGGCTAAGATTATATAAGTAAAAAGTTACAACTGCAAATGCTGGAAATGTTGTATAATATGACAAGGGTTTTAGAGGGAACATGACCTTCTGATAGCTTAAAAGATATCAAACTCAGATCTTGAGCAGAAAAGACCTGTCATGAAGCCAGATAAACTATTAAAATACATAATTGTGTCAACATAGTAAATCCTGCAGTATTCTTTAAGCTCAATAAATGACATTTGGAGAAAGGGATAGCCTTCTATGGGAAGCTGGAACAAAATAGCAAACGTGCAGCTGAAGTAGATACAAGTGTATGGTTTTAGTTAATAAATAAGTAAAATACATACTAGGACACTGTAGCATTGGTAGCCTTATAAACTTCTGTACATTGACAAATCTGGTCTTAATTCTGGCTTAATGGATATGTTGTTGGCTGTCAAGGACACAATTATAGATGTACACTTCACCAAAGGTTCATTGGCTGTTATGTGTGAAATGTTTTGGTTAGTTTTAGAAATGGTACTGTTTATATCCATAAAATTCAATTTATTATCAAATCATATAAAAGGAGAAAACAGATTTTTATGAAATCTGGGTGGTGTTTGCAAAATTGCCGAAATTAAAATTAAAGCATGGGCCATGATTTTTTTTTTTGTTTGTTTTGTTTTTATGGTGTCTTGAAACAAGTAATGAGCATAATAACATGTACAATGCATGAAAAGACCATCACTTTATTGGTAGGTAATTTTCAGTTGTTTTGTATATGATGTGCGAAGCACCTGTTGCAGTAGCCATGTCTATTTGTCTACCTACATGAAACAACTCCAATGGCCCAATTTTATTAATATGTAGCACACTTATTCTTCAAGGAAATTTGTCGCGACAGTTCTCAAACAGATCAGTACAGAACAGTACCATGTGTTGAAATTTCAAAACCTCCAATTGAAAAGCTCTGGTGGCTCTGAGGCTAAGGATCTGTGCTGGTATCCCGAAGGTTGCCGGTTCGAATCCCCGTCACTGCCAAAAAGGCCACTGCTCTGCTGGGCCCTTGAGCAAGGCCCTTAACCTGTAATTGCTCCAGGGGCGCTGTACAATGGCTGACCCTGCGCTCTGACCCCAAGGGGTATGCGAAAACTACCAAATTCCTAATACAAGAAATTGTATAAGGCGAAATAAAGAACAAAAAAAAAATTTGAGATCTTGCCTATCTTAAAACCAAGAAACGTTATGTGCAACTTCAACTACAAATTAGTTTACTGTTTCAATTTCACCTTTATAGCAGTTACTTCACCTTGTGTATTTTTCCTTTTTTATTCTTCTTCTGACAGGCACTCAGATCCCCTGTATGAGTTAGTCAAAACTCCGTGGGAGGCATGTGCACAACCAAAAAAGTCATTTATTTAGAAATGAATGGAAGCGAAAAGAATTTCTGTAAGCAACATTCAGTAAGTGAAGATGGAACTATCACTATGTTACAGTGTAAACTACCTCCCAGCTGCATTAGCTGTACAATATTATTGTAAGGAACAGACTTAATTAACCTGCTACTGAAAAGTGTTTGAACTAATTACTTACACATAAAAATGCAGCTTCTCCTACATGATATAAAGATAGCATGTGGTCAGAAAGGGAACTGCAGTGATTTGAGCCATCAGATGTTTAAAAAGGACCACACTGCATTTAACGGTTTCTATGGGGCATGAAGGGCTGAGTGTTGCAAAGAGCAAGGACAGAGCAGAACTCCAGCTAGTACCATGCTAAAACACTTGCTTAGTAATACAGTAATCCCTCGCTATATCGCGCTTCGCCTTTCGCGGCTTCACTCCATCGCGGATTTTATATGTAAGCATATTTAAATATATATCGCGGATTTTTCGCTGCTTCGCGGGTTTCTGCGGACAATGGGTCTTTTAATTTCTGGTACATGCTTCCTCAGTTGGTTTGCCCAGTTGATTTCATACAAGGGACGCTATTGGCAGATGGCTGAGAAGCTACCCAACTTACTTTTCTCTTTGTCTTGCGCTGACTTTCTCTGATCCTGACGTAGGGGGATTGAGCAGGGGGGCTGTTCGCACACCTAGAGGATACGGACGCTCGTCTAAAAATGCTGAAAGATTATCTTCACGTTGCTATCTTTTGTGCAGCTGCATGTCAGCTCGAAGGGCACGTATTGATTTTTGCTTGAAAAACAAACTCTCTCTCTCTCTCTCTCTCTTTGTCTGCTCCTGACAGAGGGGGTGTGAGCTGCCGCCTTCAACAGCTTTATGCCGTGGTGCTTCGCATACTTAAAAGGCAAACAGCCCTATTGATTTGTTTGCTTTTGTCTCTCTCTATCTCTGTGACATGATCTGCTCCTGACAGGCACTCCTTTGAAGAGGAAGATATGTTTGCATTCTTTTAATTGTGAGACGGAACTGTCATCTCTGTCTTGTCATGGAGCACAGTTTAAACTTTTGAAAAAGAGACAAATGTTTGTTTGCAGTGTTTGAATAATGTTCCTGTCTCTCTACAACCTCCTGTGTTTCTGCGCAAATCTGTGACCCAAGCATGACAATATAAAAATAACCATATAAACATATGGTTTCTACTTTGCAGATTTTCTTATTTCGCGGGTGGCTCTGGAACGCAACCCCCGCGATGGAGGAGGGATTACTGTATAACATTTGACAAAGAGTTGGGGTTACAACCTGAAGAGTTGCTTTTCCTTGTGTATTCCATCCATCCATTATCCAACCTGCTATATCCTAACTACAGGGTCACGAGAGTCTGCTGGACCCAATCCCAGCCAACACAGGACACAAGGCAAGAAACAAACTCTGGGCAGGGTGCCAGCCCACCACATGGCGCACACACACCCACACACCAAGCACACACTAGGGCCAATTTAGAATCACCAATGCACCTAACCTGCATGTCTTTGGACTGTGGGAGGAAACTGGAGCACCCGGAGGAAACCCACGCAGACATGGGGAGAACATGCAAACTCCATGCAGGGAGGACCTGGAAAGCGAACCCAGGTCACCTTACTACGAGGCATCCTTGTGCATTTTAAGACATAAAAGATGTTTTCACTTTTGGTATTCCCATGATAGCAATAAATCTGTTCTTTTCCAAGCTCTTATTTTAATTGAGTGGTGTGATATTATTACTAAGGTTGAGAAAGTAGGGGATTGTATTTATTTTGCTTACTTGCTGGGTGGTTATTGGGTTTTTACCTTTTTGGTATCATTTTGTTATAAATAAAAAATATTTTAGTCATAGTTCTTGCACAAGTATTAACAGCACATCAACTTTTATATCTTATAACTAAACTAGGGGGCTCCGCCCCCTGCTCGCTTCGCTCGCCAACCCCTGGCGTTGGGACATGACAAAGAGTGAGATGTATGAATTAGATATAGAATAGTGTGCAGCTTTGGATGATGCGCATAGAAATATCAAATAAAGTATCAAGAAGCGGAAAGCAAATGTCCATGCGTTGGAATGTAGGTGTGTTGTTTTCATCAGGACGTAAATGTAGAACAATATCTCTGTGAAATGGAGGCTCACCATGTTTACTTTGAAAGACAATTGCCACTTCATTAACGACGGGCAGATTGTATCATCTTCGATCTTGTTCTTTGTCCTTTATCAAGACCAAAGCAAATGTAGTTGCCGCTATACCTTCTGCATTTGCTTTTGTATTTGCCTCCTTTTAAACTTCATGTAGCATTTTTATAGACTTAGCTAATGGGTGATTGTTTATGACATGAGAGACGTTTCTCATTATAAGCTCTGTGCATTGTTTGTTTTCAGGAAGGTTCATGCGTTGATAGATTGCCTCATCTGGATCTAGGATGTAGATTTGTGCATATTTGCGTTGTTGATTCGTTTCAGGGTGCACTGTTCCAATGCGATGCAATATTTGTCCACATATGCGAAAGCAGTATGGGCCATTGCCTTTTGGTGGCCTGATATGTACTCCGGTTGATGGAAAAGCAAATGAACTATTGTAGGATCTAATGCAGTTCATAAAGTTTTTACTTTCAGGCACATCGTTAGTTAGAAGCTTCTTTAGATATTCAGGATATGAATGTAAAGGAGGCAGTCTAATCTGACCTTTTTGACTGACAACAACGTGTAAATTCATTACTTGTATTGCAAATGACATTCATTAATCCCAATGAATTTTCCTCAATAGTGGATTCCTTATTGAAGGCGTTTTCAGTCATTTTGCGTAAGCGTTTAACAGGTGTGTGGCGTTGATGTCCGCAACGGGCATGTTTCGTTTTTTGCGTTTGATTGCCTTTTTGTTGCATGTCCATTATTTGTGACGCGCTATTTTTTTCTTTTTTTTTATTCGCCTCCGCTTTGCGCAAAGTCCGTTTTAGTCTACGCCGTGCATTGTTTGTATCGAGCCTTGTCCGTTTTTGTATGTCGGTCATTTGAGCTTGGTGCTTTTCGCGTCTTGCTTTTTTTTTTTTCTGTCAGTTTATTTGCGCGTTGTTCACGTCTCCGTTCATTTATTCTGTCTCTTTGCTCCCTTTTTTGTATGTGTGACACGCGAGCTGTTTCGGTTTGAAATCGTGCTTCTTTCGATGCAGCACTTTGACACGCGCGCTGAATGCGTCAACGTTCATTGTGTCTGTCCATTTGGGCATGTCTTTGTAACGGTGTCACTTGTGCTTTGCGTTTTTTGATCCGAGACATTTTTAAGCGCGCTTTATGCGCCGCCGTCTATTTTCTTGTTTCTTTCGTGTTCGTGTGTTTGTTCCCGTTATCCTTTCCGAATTGTTTTGTACCCGTGACCGTGTATTCATGACTTGTTTCTTTCTTAGCATGCGAAATATGGATAAGTAATAAGGAGGATCGCACTCACTGTTAATATGTATCCTTTTCTGCAGTTGAACGGTTAACAGTGCATTATTGAAAGGACATCCACCTATGCCGACACCTATGCTGCCTAGTGTGAAGGTGTCGACGTTCACTTTAGAATATGTGGCTTTGGGTGTCACTTCTTATGGATGTGTGGGGGGGATTGTTGTTGCGCGAGCGTTTTCTTTCTTTTTGTGTTCCTGTGTCTTGTTTGAATCCCCCTCTTTGTGTGTGTCCCGTCCCTTGCTTGTAGGGTCTGTGGGGCGGTTTTGTGTTCTTTTTTTTTGTCTTCCATGGGCTTGTTGAATCCCCCTCTTGGTGTGTGTCCCGTCCCGTGCCTGTAGGGTGGGGGGGGGGGGGTCGTGCCTTGCTGTTGTGCGCTCGTCTGTTCTTTTTTTTTGGTGTGTTTAGTTTCGTGTGCAATGTGTTTCGTGCTTTCCCTGCGTTTGACTACTTTTTTTTGTGCCTTTTCCTTTTTTAGGTGCTTGTTGCGCCTCATTTCTGTGACTCCTTTTTGTATGTGCTCACTCCTGTTTTCTGTGGTCTTGTCCGCCTCTCGCGGCCCCTCATCCGCCTTTGTCGCCCTCTTTTGTCCGCCTTTCTCCGACTCTCGCGGACTCTTTTTGCGCCTGCGCCTCTCGCGGACCCTCATCCGCCTCTCTCGCCCTCTTTTGTCCGCCTTTCTCGGCTCCTCAGCTGACTCTCGCGGACTCTTTTTGCGCCTGCGCAGTACGTCTTTTTGCAGCTACGGCCCATTGCCGGATGTGCCTGCGTCCATCATCCGGTTTAGCATTCTCGGTTAGTTATATGGATTCTGGAACACACCAGAGTGTTACACCACACATACATTTTCCAACTTCTTAATTTTGGAATTTAAAGTGTTTTTGGGGGGGAAGATGAGCTTTGGTTGTGGAGTGAGGAGCCTGACACTCTGTGTGCTGGTAACTTTCCACATTAATTGCAAAGTGTATATATATTTCCGTTGCCTGGAATATTTTAAAAATGTATTGATGAATGTAGGACAGATACTGACCTGTGTACACATCAAAGTATCCATAGGCTGAGCTTCTATCAATGTCAAATTTGCCAGCACCATAGCATTTATTGGTTTCTATATAAATTTCGCAAGTGTAATTATAAGAACATGTAAACTCTGCAGAGAATGGCAGTGTAATTTGATTTGTCATTTCTGAGCTTGCGTTTTCTTCTTGTTTGAGTAAAGTTTTGCATTCTCAGATGAGTTAGGATACAGTAGTTTGTAGTTAAGACTGGCTATTATTGATTCTCTGTTTTTTACTGTTACACACCACTCTTATACTGTATTTGGACCTACAGATGATAGTTTGTTCCCGTATCTTTTCATATGAAGAAGGGCTGGCACCCTACCTGGAGGTTAACCCATCTTGTGGAAAAAATGGACCTCTGTTAAGAAAGCCGGTTAGCCAATAGTGATGAGCAAAACAATTTGTTGGAAATCAAACCTGGAGTGAAACTGAGGACTTTGCTTCACAAAAAATCCTGAAAAATAAATTGTGTTTTGCTTCCTGCAAACTGTGGGCCATTTTACACAAGAAGAAAGGCGTTTGTTTCCTGTTAGGAATCATTTTCATGAGTGAATTCCACACAAAACTGTCTATTATTTAATGTTTACATGAAAATCTCTAGTGGTAAAAAATTACTGGAAGTGTGTGTATCCTCAGCTTGGATAAGGCGGATGCTGGGTAACGAGGGGGAGGGATTTGGCAGTAGTAACTTTCTGTGTGCTGAGTTTTCCTGTGGATAAAATGAAGTAATGTGCACAAGGTTAGGTTTAGTGTGTCTTCAGAAAATATGTCACATTTAGAAAAGAAAAAAAATGTATTGTTCTCCCTGGTGATGTGAATGAGTAGCATAAATAGAGTTGATTTTACAAGGGTGGTACAAATTACAGAGCAAATGGTCTGACTGCAACATCCTAAAGGATGCCGGTATTTTGCAGCGCCCGAAATATATACATCGCGGGTCAGGTCGCCGCCACCGCCGGGCTGCGAATGAAAAGACCACCGGCAGCATTTGCTCAAGAATACGCCGTCCTTCTCATGACCCTGGAAATAGAATTGTCGGTGTCCCAAATTTGCATTATGTAGAAATAAACCCTGATTGTGGCTCTGTGCAGAAAGAAGCCTCATTATGTAATATTGCACTGTTTAACTCGAGGTCTCTTAATGGCAAAGCATTGGTGCTGTCAGAACTCATCACTGACACCAAACTTGATATTCTGTGTTTAACGGAGACTTGGCAAAAACCAAACGAATTTGCGTCTCTCACAGAGGCGACTCCAATTGGTTTCACTTTCCACTCAGAGCCTCGCAGCTCAAGACAAGGCGGCGGACTTGCAGTAATTATCAGCGAAGACTTAAACATTAAAAGAATCCCAATTGACTGTCCATTGTCTTTTGAGTGCCTGGCTCTTAAACTAATAACGGAATCAGGTCCTGTCTCACTCATTGTTCTTTATCGTCCCCCAAAATACAATGCATCCTTCTTATCCGATCTGATTGAACTTTTGACCCACCTAAGCTCTTACTCTCAGAGAATTATCCTTCTTGGTGATTTCAACATCCATATTGACACCCCCACATCTAAACTGAGGAATGAATTCCTGTCCTTACTGGACTGTTTTGACTTGACACAACATTTTCCAACCCATTCCGGCGGTCATATATTGGACCTGATCTGCACTTCTGGACTATCTGTTGCCAACATTTACAGCACTGATTTGGGACTGTCTGACCATAAAGCAGTATTTTTCACTGTCTCATTACCTCTCCCACCTCTTACCTGTAAACGACAAATTTCTTACAGAAACCTTAAAAATATCTGTCCCTCTATCCTTTCTGGATCCATTTCTGATCTTTTACTGTCTGCACCTATTCCATCAACACTAGATAGTTTTGTTGACCACTATAACACAGCCCTTCACTCAGCATTAGATAAAATAGCTCCTTTAAAACATAAGGAGGTTTCCTTTAAACGTTCAGCTCCTTGGTATAACTCAGAATTGCGATCTATGAAAGCAGCTGGCCGACGCCTTGAGAGAATGTCACATAAGACTGGCCTCACTGTTCACATCCAGGCTTTCTCTGACCACCAAAGAGCTTACAGAGAAGCACTAACTTCTGCCAAGAACACCCATTATGGCAGAATAATAGAAAGTGGCCATGATAACCCAAGGGCTTTGTTCTCTGTAGTTAATAAACTACTCGAACCCGCATCTGGTCCAACTACCTCTTCTACTGAGGTCTGTGAGGAATTCCTCCACTTTTTCCGTAACAAAATTAAAGATCTAAATAATTCAACTAACATAAATATATGATCTGTTTATATCTCTCCCTGTTTTCCCACTCCATCCAGCTCCTTCTCTAAGTTCTCACCAGTCACTTCTGCGTTTGTTAATAACCTGCTTTGTAAGATGAGGCCGACTACTTGTGTACTGGACCCCATCCCCACCACACTACTTAAATCCTGCCTTCATGCCATAATCCCGACTGTTACAACAATAATAAACTCATCCCTTGACACTGGCTCCGTGCCGCTCACTTTTAAAATTGCTTCTGTAACCCCAATGTTAAAAAAGTCTGGCCTTGATGCTGACAATCTTAACAATTTCCGGCCTATTTCCCACTTACCTTTCCTGTCAAAAGTTCTTGAGCGTGTTGTAGCTTCCCAACTCACCAATTACCTAACCTCTAATAATTTGATGGAACCCTTTCAGTCTGGTTTCAGGGCACGGCACAGCTGTGAAACTGCTCTGCTACGGGTAACCAATGATTTGCTTATGGCAGCAGACTCTGGACAAACTAGCATATTAATTCTGTTAGACCTCAGTGCAGCATTTGACACTGTCAGACATGACATCCTACTGTCCAGAATGGAGAACATGCTGGGTATTTCTGGCACTGCCCTCCAGTGGTTCAAGTCCTATCTGACTGATAGGCAAGAGTTTGTTAGTCTTGGCAACAGCAGATCCAACTCTGTGCCAGTCACACAAGGAGTCCCTCAGGGCTCTGTCCTCGGTCCTCTGCTTTTCTGTATTTATATGCTTCCCCTTGGCCATATTATCCGTAGTTATGGATTGGGTTATCATTTTTATGCAGATGATACTCAGCTCTACTTCAATGTTAAAAGTGGAACTTCATCAGAGCTTTCTCAGCTCACAACCTGCCTTAGTGAAATTAAAACCTGGATGGAGCAGAACTCTTTAAAATTAAATTGCAATAAAACTGAACTCCTGCAAATTGGGACTAAAATGCAACTTAATAAAATGAGCTCCTTCCCAGTCTATGTTGGCGGTGATCTCATCAGACCTGCCACTACTGTAAAAAATCTCGGTGTCATTTTTGATTCCTCCCTCACTTATTCCGCTCACATAAATCACATTAAGAAACTTTCTTACTTTCACCTCCGTAACATATCCCGTGTTCGCTCTTTCCTCTCCTTCTCTAATGCTGAGAAACTTGTCCATGCTTTTATCACATCCCGCATCGATTATTGTAATTCCCTACTGGCAGGTGCCCCTTCTAATCTTATATCACAGCTCCAGCTTATTCAAAACTCAGCTGCAAGAGTCCTTACTCGAACCAGCAACAGCGAGCACATCACACCCATCCTGCTCCGTCTTCACTGGCTCCCTGTGTCCTTCAGAATCGAATATAAAATCCTACCAATAACCTACAAAGCCTTAAATAACCTCGCACCAAACTACATCAGTGACCTTCTCCATCACTATGTGCCTGCCCGCCCACTAAGGTCCTCTGATTCTGGTAATCTTGTTGTGCCTCACACTAATCTACACTCCATGGGTGACAGGGCCTTCAGCTGTATAGCGCCCAGACTCTGGAATGACCTACCAAAATTAATCAGGTCAGCTGACTCCATGAATTCTTTTAAAAAACAACTCAAAACTCATCTGTTCAGGAAGGCTTTTAGCTCTACTTGACTTTATTACCCTTCTCTCAGTTTACTTCTCTGTCAAGATGCCAATGTAACCTGTATGTGTGTGCTAGACCATCAATTATGTTGTCTGTTTTTTTCTCAGAATTTACTGTCTTAATCTTCTTTATTTATTTATCTGGTTTGTACAATGCTATATACTGTATATTCTGCTGTTCTTTATTATATTCTGTAAGTGCCTTGAGCATGGGAAAGGCGCTATATAAATAAAATGTATTATTATTATTACAGCAAAGACAGTTGAACACGGAAGGGTCCATGAGGCTATTGGAATAACAGTCCTTATTTTCTTCCCCAAAAAAATTTAAAACCCTAGAAAACCCTTGAGTAAGTTCTGCATTTTGCACTTGTGAAATTGCCCGTTAAATAAATGTTAGTGTCAGTTTCAGGAAACTGTATGTGAATCATACCAACCTGTTTTGCTCTTCACAATTAGCCAATCACTCTAGCAATAAACGTATACAACTGACACATCAACAGAGAGGTTAACATTCTTAGACGTCTTCATTCTACTTAAACACCATGGGAGGCTGAAGACAGAAATCAAATCTGAAGGAGAGTGCCAGTCCATCGCAGAGCATCCTCATGCACTCAACTTCACTCACACAGGACCTAAACTAATGGGAAGATAAAACCTGCAAACATAGGGATGACATGTAGGCTCCACACAAGAGTTCAGGCTTTGAACTCGCTGTGCTGAATTTGTGAGACAGCATTCATCTGTTTGGCCTGTCCTTTCTGCAATTACATATCAAAAAACATGTATATATAAATGAGAAGCTGGGCTCAAATAAGTGTAAGTTTTTTGAGAATACATGGCAAAGTATTTGATAAAGTCTATTGAGTCTAGAAAACAGCAATGTACACAGAAAGTCAGCTGTAACCTACATATAACTTTGAAGACTGGTAAACTGCATTTAATTGTAACCTGTCCTAACAGGTTGTCAGTTTGGAGAACTCTTCCATCACTGTCTTCCTCTGCAGGCATTGAAGCTAGACATCCATGTGAGAATAAGACAGTAGGTGAGTATTTGTTCGACCCGTTCAGCTCAATAAGAATGTCTCTTGCAGAAGACTGGCACCCACTTCAAGTATGGTTCCTGACTTGAGCTTTATGCTCTTGGCTCTCCACAATCTTAAACCTGAATAAGCAGCTTCAATTAATGACTGACTGGACATTGGCCCAGTACAGGAAACGAGGAGTGTGTGCTGCCTTCTGTCCTCTTACAGTATTTGATATCACCAAAATTTAGCAAGTACATTTATGTTAAAAAAAGTTTCCAGGTGTTGGAACCAAAGTTGAAGGGTTGTTCAAGAAATACCAGCCTTACAACACATATGGACAGTTTCTATCCATCCATCCATCCATTTTCCAACCCGCTGAATCCGAACACAGGGTCACGGGGGTCTGCTGGAGCCAGTCCCAGCCAACACAGGGCACAAGGCAGGAACCAATCCCGGGCAGGGTGCCAACCCACCGCAGGACACACACAAACACACCCACACACCAAGCACACACTAGGGCCAATTTCAGAATCGCCAATCCACCTAACCTGCATGTCTTTGGACTGTGGGAGGAAACCGGAGCGCCCGGAGGAAACCCACGCAGACACGGGGAGAACATGCAAACTCCTCGCAGGGAGGACCCGGGAATTGAACCCAGGTCCCCAGGTGTCCCAACTGCGAGGCAGCAGCGCTACCCACTGCGCCACCGTGCCGCCCGGACAGTTTCTAGCTTTATTTAAACCTTTTTTTTTTTTTATTTATTCTCATTGTTTCTTTTCTTGTTCCATAAATGTTGAAATGTGTCTCAATATTCCAGTAACTTAGCTAAGGAATATTTTTTTCTTTAATATTATAATGCTGTTTTTAGTATTTGGAAACTTTTTTTAACATAAATGTACTTGCTAAATTTTGGTGATATCAAATACTGTAAGAGGAGGTACTGCCCAAGATATTTAAATACTGCCTAAGAGGAGGTTTACGGATGTGGTGAGAGACGACCTGCAGGTGGTGAGTGTAACAGAGCAAAATGCAGAGGACAGGAAGAGATTAAAAATGATCTGCTGTGACGACCCCTAATGGGAGCAACTGATAGAAGAAGAAGAAATACTGTAAATAAGAGCTTATATCTTGTATTTTTAAATAACAATGTACTGAGAAAAAGCTCAGGTTATTCAGTGGTATTGGTTAGTCAATTGGTTAATCAAGAGTCCTTTAACATCTTTCTGTCCATCTATTGCCAAAGCTGCGTACCCAGTTTATGAATTCATGTCTCTGGGATGTGAGAAGAATACAGTGCCAAGGTCAGGGATTTGAAGCTAATGCTGCATTCTGTTGAACTGGGAAGTCAGAATTTCTGAATCCCTAGATGGAATTTTCAACTGGAATGCTCTCACAAGACAGAAGCCCAGGCCTTGTCTATTAAGTCTGTGTTTACCTGGCAGATTATGATGTCAATCCAAAATGTGGACATGCACCATGAAATTTAGCGAAAGCTATGGTATTATACTGTGTATTACTACGTCTGTCTATTTGTGTCTCGTTAAATTAGTCGTTCACACTTTCTGTGGACATTTTACTACAGTGTTTGAATGTACAAAATACCACATAATGCATTGTACAGTAGTTGTCTGTATTTTGAAAGAGCAAGCACAACAAAGGTTTTCCTTGACACATCTGTATTGTTTTTCCAAATGTGTGACTGAAACGTGGTCAGCTTGAGTGTGATGTCATTCCCAGCTCTGATATCTGAGGTAAATGGAACGCAGCGTAAGACTTTAGAAATGTGAGGAAGCAGTGCTAGCCAATGTGACTAGGGTAACAACTGTAGACACTTTCAATTGAAAAAAGAGGTAAGTATAATTAGCATCAGGCATGGGGCCAGTATAGGGTCTGGGTAGACCTTTGCCCACCCTATTTTGTAGCTTAGCTTTTTTTTTTTTTTTTTTTTGTACACACATACTCTGTGTGTGTGTGTGTGTGTGTGTGTGTATGTGTTTGTTTTGAGTGTGTACACATATTTACATATATAAATTTTTTTCTTTCCAAGTAAACATTAGTTTATACTACATACATGCATTTTAATATGTTCTACACCTACCCTAATTGAAATATCTTTTACAAACCTATATTACAAAATTGCCAGTGTTACTTGCTACAAGACAGGATGTCCAACTCTGATCCTGGAGTGTCTGCAGGTTTTCCTTCTAATCCTTTTTTTAATTAGTGACCAGTTTTTGCTCCTAATTGACTTCTTTTGCCTTAATTGTATCCAACTTGCTGTTTAAGTCTCAGACCCCTCAATTGTTTATTTTTTCCTTAATTAGCTGTCAAACAATGAGATAAAAATTGAGGCAACACATGACCAGCAAACTGTGTCCATCATACAATATCTGAACGTAAAGAAAAATGAAGTTCTCAGTAATGTTGATCTACTCAGTTCCACAAAATATTTTGATGGTGCCCTTAGGAAAAAATAAAGTTTACAATTCTGGAAACATGTCTACTGTAGCAGAATGAGAACACCAATAAGCCATAGGATTAAATAACAGGTTTAATTTACAACAAGAATCTGCTCCTAATTAAGAAACTGGTTGGTGTGAAATTGGTTGGAGTTTAAGGCCCCGACTTAGCTGGTCATCTGTTTACTCACTTTACATCTCATTTTTGTTTGGCTGTCATTTAATTAAATAAGAATCAATTCAGAGGATTGAAACTTAAAAAACAAGGCCATTAAAATGAAGGGAAAAAGTCCATTTACAGCAGAAATTGGTTGCTGATGAAGAAAGTGGCAGAAAGAGAACTTGCAGCTTGGAGTTGGGCACCTGTGCTATAAGAGTTAATTTAACTCTTAAAAAGTACGAATTTGGAAAGCTAATATACAGATAGCAATTTTACTGCACGTGTCCACCTAACAAGACTAACTTTAAATTTTATCAGTCTTGGCAATTTAACAGGAAGATCTCAACAAGTAACTTACAGAGTTTACTAGTTCTGCAGGTAGGTCTTTTTGGAGGGAATCATGGGCAATGCAGGATAAGTGTTAACAATGTCTCAACAACAAACCCTTGAGATTTTATTAGCAAAAGATAATAACCAGAACTGCAAAATGTTTCAGAGTTTAATAGATTGATCTAAGGCTAAGAAAAATATCTGAGAGAGTTAATATGGAATGGCATGGTATACAGTACTTGAAGAAACGGTAATTTACTATTAAAGTAATTGGAAAAACTGGAAAAAAAAACAAGGAGCAAAAGTAATGTATTCCTTAGGTCAGTGTGTACACATATTTATTCAGTGTTTTTTTGGGGGGGACTGATGCCATAAATCATTCATCTTTTTAGTGTTGTATAGTAATGAAGTAGAAATGCTTCACTATAAAATTTTCTGTTTTCATCTTCATGAATTAGTGTCATGCAGAAACGCCTGTTCTCACCTCAAAGAAAAACACTCTTGAGTTTTTGGATGAGCAATTAAAATAAGACTCAGTTCAATGAAATGAGCCCCTAAGTCTGGGCTAGCCTCATATTTATTACAATTTTATCACTAAACAACCTTGCTTTGTACATTTTTCATTACTATCTGACTCCTAAGACATAACTCTCTCATTCTGTCAGTTCGCTTTTCCACCAATATTTCCTTACTAGCCATGTGCGCCCAACTACGTTGCACGTGTTAAAGGTGTCTGTGAAGGGCTCCCTGTTTAAACGCAGCTGCCAGTCGTGAACTGGGCCCTTCGTCGCACAGCATTATGATTTTTCATAAGGGAAACAAAATTACAAAACAAAACCCTTGGACATTGATTTGATAGGAACGGCCTACTCGGAATCACTGTCCGAATAGTAATTATGTGATGGTGTAGGAGCATTTCTGCTTCTCTCCGTTCACAGTCCGTCTTGTTTTCACGACGCTGTCATTTCCTCTCACGATCTCTTCTCAACCTTTCTCCAATCTCGCAGGTTGCTTTGTGGCAATCCAAAGAGTAAGGCAATATACACGGAGCAATGATTATAAAAGGGAGACACATAGGTATCCAGGCTCTTTAAAGCATAAATAGGGATCACTTTACTGACATGTGAGCAAGCCAGGGTACAACTGTGAGACGTGCAGCACTCGCCGGCTACAACGTAACAATAATAATTTCCGGAACGTGCTGTTACGTTGTCATTCATTTTACCCACTGTCTTTCTTTCATTCATATGTTACGTAGGCACGTACCTTTCATCTTCGGCAATCTCATTCTCTAACCAGGCCTCAGGAGCTAACCAGCGTAACACTGTCCACCACCCCTTTCGTTATTCCGGCACATTGTTGACATCCGTGAGTAACAACAACGTACTAAACTAGAAGGTGGTCTACGCATGCGTGGAATTCACGGACAAACAAAGATCAAGATCCAAATGAAGATTATATATAAATATTAGTTAATTTAAAGCACAACATTTTGTTTAATTTGAATGTCTGTGTTTTGAGGTGTGACTGGAGTACTACAGTCTTCAGTAGTATAAGCCTGGAGGAGATTCTTAATGCAATGCCTATGTTTTAGCTGTCTCTCTACTGCCATATAGTGCTTCTTCTTCTAATTCATTCGCGGACAAACAAAGATCAAGATCCAAATGAAGATTATATATAGAGATGCTCATTAAGCATAATTAGTTTTTCCCCATAACCCCATCTCTCGCCACTATTATCTTGACTCAGAGGCCACAATTGCCACCTGGCTTGGAAAGTGACCATTACCTAATCACCTTTCCATATACACATAATTAGTTTTCACCTGATACCTGATACAGTGCATCCGGAAAGTATTCACAGCGCATCACTTTTTCCACATTTTGTTATGTTACAGCCTTATTCCAAAATGGATTAAATTCATTTTTTTCCTCAGAATTCTACACACAACACCCCATAATGACAACGTGAAAAAAAGTTTACTTGAGGTTTTTGCAAATTTATTAGAAATAAAAAAAACAGAAATCACATGTACATAAGTATTCACAGCCTTTGCTCAATACTTTGTCGATGCACCTTTGGCAGCAATTACAGCCTCAAGTCTTTTTGAATATGATGCCACAAGCTTGGCACACCTATCCTTGGCCAGTTTCGCCCATTCCTCTTTGCAGCTACTCTCAAGCTCCATCAGGTTGGATGGGAAGTGTCGGTGCACAGCCATTTTAAGATCTCTCCAGAGATGTTCAATCGGATTCAAGTCTGGGCTCTGGCTGGGCCACTCAAGGATATTCACAGAGTTGTCCTGAAGCCACTCCTTTGATATCTTGGCTGTGTGCTTAGGGTCATTGTCCTGCTGAAAGATGAACCGTCGCCCCAGTCAGAGGTCAAGAGCGCTTTGGAGCAGGTTTTCATCCAGGATGTCTCTGTACATTGCTGCAGTCATCTTTCCCTTTATCCTGACTAGTCTCCCAGTCCCTGCCGCTGAAAAACATCCCCACAGCATGATGCTGCCACCACCATGCTTCACTGTAGGGATGGTATTGGCCTGGTGATGAGTGGTGCCTGGTTTCCTCCAAATGTGAGTTCAATCTTTGTCTCATCAGACCAGAGAATTTTCTTTCTCATGGTCTGAGAGTCCTTCAGGTGCCTTTTGGCAAACTCCAGGCGGGCTGCCATGTGCCTTTTACTAAGGAGTGGCTTCCGTCTGGCCACTCTACCATACAGGTCTGATTGGTGGATTGCTGCAGAGATGGTTGTCTTTCTGGAAAGTTCTCCTCTCTCCACAGAGGACCTCTGGACCTCTGACAGAGTGACCATCGGGTTCTTGGTCACCACCCTGACTAAGGCCCTTCTCCCCCGATCGCTCAGTTTAGATGGCTGGCCAGCTCTAGGAAGAGTCCTGGTGGTTTCGAACTTCTTCCACTTACGGATGATGGAGGTCACTGTGCTCATTGGGACCTTCAAAGCAGCAGAAGTTTTTCTGTAACCTTCCCCAGATTTGTGCCTCGAGACAATTCCTTTGACTACATGCTTGGTTTGTGCTCTGACATGAACTGTCAACTGTGGGACCTTATATAGACAGGTGTGTGCCTTTCCAAATCATGTCCAATCAACTGAATTTACCACAGGTGGACTCCAGTTAAGCTGCAGAAACATCTCAAGGATGATCAGGGGAAACAGGATACACCTGAGCTCGATTTTGAGCTTCATGGCAAAGGCTGTGAATACTTGTGTACATGTGATTTCTCAGTTTTTTTTTATTTTTAATAAATTTGCAAAAACCTCAAGTAAACTTTTTTCACGTTGTCATTATGGGGTGTTGTGTGTAGAATTCTGAGGAAAAAAATGAATTTAATCCATTTTGGAATAAGGCTGTAACATAACAAAAAGTGATGCTCTGTGAATACTTTCTGGATGCACTGTAAATATTGGTGGTTTTCTAGTTATTTAGAAGAATAAAAAAGTACAGGCAAGAGCATTTAATAATTAACTCTTACATGACCTAAAGCTAGCTATTACAATATATTTAATTTTAATTTGATTGAGATTACATTGATACATAGATTTAAATTCTGTATATTAGCTGATGTTACTCAAATTAAACCAGAAAACAAATAGTTTACTCAAGTCATCAATCTTAAATTCAGGACAACGGTTTTAGGAAAATTCACATATACTAAGAATCAGGGGCAATATTCAAATTGGTACTGCTGGTGCTAACAGCCGATCATCTATGCAGTCATTCCCAGTTAAAACAAACGATTTCTGTCTTTTGAAACTTCACACCACATAAGGAGTGATGTAAATGCTAAAACTGCTCACTATAGGCCACAACCTGGAAAACTGGGCAAAGCTGGATACTGGTGTTGCTATTTCCACAGCAGATGCTGCTGCGTTCAGACACTGTCCTCATGGCAACTTGTGAAACGGAGCATGCTAATCCTCAAACTGCAGCGAGGTGCTGTTGTGTGTTTGTGTACCATGGGTCACTCACCTTGCCAAGTGTGTTGCTCACATGTCTTCCCCCAGTATCCTAGGTGTTGCGGCATGCAGCTCCAAAGGAGACTATGAACTAATTTTGAAATGACCAAGACACATTGAAACACCATTCCTTTGAAAGTTTAACTAGTGGAGATAAACACTAGGTAAAGTGCTTTATTAAACATTATTTAAGGAAGGACAATGGCTTTTTAGGGCTTTTGTTTGGTTTCTAATGTTATTAGTAAACGTATTCATTCATTTTACATGTATTTTGGTGTTGCTGGTGGTCATTATGGGAGCCAGTGAATGTTTAAAAATTAATCTATATACATGTTTTGAAACAAGAAGTTTCCGTTATGAAATCTCGCGTTAAAATGGGATTTTCAGGAGTGGTTTAGCTCATTCTTAAAGTGGAGCCTGGCTGTCAGTACGCCTCTTGTATTAGCGTCTACCCCAGTGAATTAAGATAAAATTATTTTAGTATGCTGGCTTGCAGAGAATATCGCTGCTTCAAGTTGCTCATACCTTACTGATTGTAATATGTATCATATACAAAAGGAAGGTAGCCTCAATTATGTTAAGCTTGTAAGAACTTCTTTTCAGCATACTGTATAGAACCAGGACAGATGCTACATTTACTTGATTTTTAATTTTGTATTTCTGATAAACTTAATATCAGATAGTTTAAAACTTCGGCTTGAGAAGTTTTCTTAGGGACAGATTTTTACTTTCCTTGAGTCATTTTACAGAAAGGTATTTAAACTGTTACTCAGATATGCTGTTGGGTACTTTATTCAACACTGTATCAATGGGCCTCTTTTATGTGTCTGCTTTTGCTGTTCACAGATCACAGGATGATGTGGAATATATCCCAGCGTCATTGAGTATATAGCAGGAAAAACACCCTGAATGGGACACCACTCCGTCAGCGGTCACATTCATTCACACAACCACATTGGTCCAAATTATAGTTACAAGTTATTGTAAATACACATCTTTGGATTGAATTAAGAATCTACAGAGCCCATACAATGCAGTGATGGAATGTGGAAACCACACAGAGATGGTGACCATTCTGAGAACTGAACCTCAGTCTCTTCAATTGTGAGACATCCTTTAACTGCCTTATGTCATTTCAACATTTAGCAAATTATGGATTTTAGAAAGAAACAAGCTCAAGGCTAGAAATTGATTTGGGTAAGTTAACATCTGGTGTATGAATGCCTAAATTGATGTTGGCATCCTCTTCTGTGGGCGTATTGATAGTAAATATCTAATTTGTATTAAAGCATGTCACGGTTTAGCTAATTCTTTTAAGTCTATAATTGTTTTTAGGGAACAAAAAGAAAATGTGCAGAAAAATGTGAATGACTGAGCACACTTGAAATTCACTTAGTGTGAGCAGAAATTGTATTGGAGGTAAAAGAAAACCATATTAAATGAATAAGACATGTGCTTGCCAAACAAAAAAAAATCTCCAGACAGTCTGACCCCTGATCTAATCAGCGTTATCACGTAGGATGTAAGCTCCTGGTTAATAATAATCCAAAGACTTTGCTAACTGGATCATCTGCTGCCTAAATAGGGAAGAGCCTTTCAAGAGAGCAGAAAATGAGATTATCCCCCTCCTCCACACATGAACAGACTCTTGAGACTTCACTAGATGCTGGGCCATTTGGAAAGACAGGAAGAGCAAATTTGTAAACAGAGTGATGGTGGCTTTCAGTACCCGACATCATGTGTCACCTCGTTGTTCACACACATCAGGCACAATGCAGTGCCCGTTATTGTTAGTTTACAGAAGCCAAGCAAATATGTGCTATGAAGTTAATGAATGAAAGAATAAAGTGAATAGAAAATTACATAAGTAACTCCAGAGATCAATAAAAAATAATGTAAAGAAGGGCCTATAAGAAACATGGAATGCTCTGCATAAATTTTGGGACAAAGACACATTTTTTGTTGATTTACTCCTCTGATCCACATTTTAAAATTACAAATCATACTGGTGTGACTAAAGTGAACATTGCAGACTTTCATTTAAGGGTATTTGCATACATTTCGTGACACCAATTGTCACAAATATTATGGTGCCCTGAAATGGGGGGACCATGTAAAAAAAAAAGTGTTGTCATGTCTACATGGTGTCACCAAAATGTATGCAAATACCCTTAAATGAAAGTCTGCAATGTGCACTTTAATCATGCCTGAATTGTTATTTTAAACTGTTCAGTAGAGGGGGAAATAAAGGAAAAATGTGTCTTTGTCCCAAATATTATGGAGGGCACTGTATATTTTATATATTGCCCTTATGGTCACATTTTCAATAAATACTACAAAAACTAATTATTTAGTAGTATCTACATGTCTACCTATCAGGTTAAATGTCAAACAAACCTTATCTGAGCTGTGTTCTCAGAATAATCAAATTTTAACTGTCATCTAGACAACCAGACTTGACTTATCCCAGTGGGGACTAATCCTGATGAAGAAAAAATGTACATTTTCTGAGAAGATGAATAAAATTCTTTTCATAAAAAGCTCTAATAAGGATAAAAAATTAACCAACAAAAATGTACCTATTTAAATAATAAATGTATATGTAAACTATAAATACCAAACATATAAATAGAATAATGGATACGTATAAATGTTATCCTGCATAAACAAATTGTGGGTAATTCGATTTTCCATTTCCATTCAATAGACTTGATAAGTATAAATGATAAAAACATTGACAAAGCAGACAGTGACACATTGTTTCACCAATGCAGTAAATGCTACCATTTTATTGTAAGGGAGCAGAGGCAGCCGGGATGACCACCTAATTTCAGCTATTCACAGAGGCTCAGAGGTTTAGCTGAGCTCGTGCTTCAGGTCACCACGTGTTAAGTGTGAGAAGTGCAGTGCAATAGGCCAAAAGAGACGGCTCCCAGAGGAAGGTTGAAAAGAAAACAATTTTATCAGATACGCCATCAGTTACAAGCAGTGTAGTTGTAGAGACTGATGATGGTCAATGGTGCGGCACCTCATGGATACACACACAGACGGCTGTGGCTCGGTCAGTGCAGTTGGCTCTACCTGAGGCCTTTGTTATTCAAATCACAGATCTAAGGATAGCATATTGAATACAATGAAGTAAAAACAATTAAAAGAAAGAAATCTTCATAGTATTGTCAAGGTGAATTTTGAGTTCAAAAGCTGCCTGTTGTGCAACGACAAATAAACACCACAGTTGCACCTATAAAATAAAAGAGGAATTCAGGCTTGGTGTGCCCCAAGTAAAGGCATCTGGGAAATCTTATCAAACATTTAGTTACATCACCTGCAACTAATTATCAATTAATTTAAACTATATAAATGCCATGAATACAAATACTTTGATTTTAGAAAATCCTAATAGCATTTAGCAAGTAAAAAAACAACCTAAAAAGGGTTGCCAGTCTATCACAGGAACAGCACACGCAAAAATACAAACCCACAATTACTCACAATGGGCCAAACCAAAGTGGCCATTAAAATGAATGTGCACACCTTTTGAATGTTAAAGAAAGGTGGAGAATCCATAGAAATCCCATAGTGACATCAATCAGGGCAGGAATCAAGACCTGGCCACTGGATCTGTTAATTGAACCTTTGCAAAACTACACAATCTTTCCTTACAGCAATAAAAGGAAACACATTAATTGAAAAATGAAAGAATATATATGAATAGATTTAAAAGGAAAATTTGGAAGACTTTGTGATTCAGGAAGGAGTGTTAACACCTCATAGTGCTTGATGTCCAAGGGTGACTGTCGATTAGGGTGCCTACAGTTTACACATGCTGAAATTTAATGGAAATTATAAATCAATACAGCACACCCGTTAACAGAGTTGTATGATGTGCACAGAGTCACTCACTGAGGTATTGGCAAGACTAGACAGAACCTGTAACCTTGTGGTTTGCAGTCCTCCTACTTGGGCCAGATTGCCCTTCAAAATCTTAACCATTCTTTAATATACTTTCTCATTGTTTCTATGTATGTATTTATATGTGTGTGTGTAGGTATACAGTTGTTAATAGATAGATAGATAGATACTTTATTAATCCCAAAATATTCACATCAAACACCAAAATGGGGAAAAAATGTAATCTTAGTGATTTCAACTGTGGCATGATTGTTGGTGCCAGACAGGCTGGTTTAAATATTCCTGTAACTCCTGGGATTTTCATGCACAACACTCTCTAGAGTTTACTCAGAATGGCACAATGAACAAAACACAACCAGTGAGCATCAGATCTGCAGACAGAAACCTTGTTGATGACAGAGGTCAGAGGAGAATTGCCAGACTGGTTTGAGCTGACAGAAAGGCTATTGTAACTCACATGCACACTCACATGCAACTCTGTGCAGAAAAGCATCTCAAAAAACACAAGACATTGAACTTTGAGGCCCATGGGCTACAACAGCTGAAGACCATGTCAGGTTCCATTCCTTGTGTGTGGAGTATGTTAAGCTCCGCTACTTATGTGTGGAGCTACTTTTGGAAACATACTTTTAAACAGACTGGAGAACAAGGAATTAATTTGAGAAAATGTGTGTGTGTACTCCATAATGGTCTGGTAGCTTATCTAAGAGAAGTTCCTACCTTGTGCTTCATTCTTTAGAGTATGTTTCTAGATAGATAGATAGATACTTTACTAATCCCCAAGGGGAAATTCACATACTCCATCAGCAGCATACTGATAAAAACAATATTAATTAAAGAGCAATAAATACGCAGTGCAAGTAAAAAAAAAAAAAAAAAAAGCAAGGTGGAGAGTGCAAGGCAGGTATAATGGACAATAATCTTGTATAGTGTTAATGTTTACCCCCGGGGTGGAATTGAAGAGTCACATACTGTGGGGGAGGAACGATCTCCTCAGTCTGTCAGTGGAGCAGGACAGTGACAGCAGTCTGTTGCTGAAGCTGCTCCTCTGTCTGGAGATGATACTGTTCAGTGGATTCTCCATGAATGACAGGAGCCTGCTCAGCACTCGTTGCTCTGCCACAGATGTCAAACTGTCCAGCTCCGTGCCTACAATACAGCCTGCCTTCCTCACCAGTTTGTCCAGGCGTGAGGTGTCCCTCTTCTTTATGCTGCCTCCCCAGCACACCACCGAGTAGAAGAGGGCGCTCGCCACAACCGTCTGATAGAACATCTGCAGCATCTTATTGCAGATGTTGAAGGACGCCAGCCTTCTAAGGAAGTATAGTCGGCTCTGTCCTCTCTTGCACAGAACATCAGTATTGGCAGTCCAGTCCAATTTATCATCCAGCTGCACTCCCAGGTATTTATAGGTCTGTACCCTCTGCACACAGTCACCTCTGATGATCACGGGGTCCGGGAGGCGCCTGGGCCTCCTAAAATCCACCACCAGCTCTTTGCTTTTGCTGGTGTTCAGTTGTAGGTGGTTTGAGTTGCACCATTTAACAAAGTCCTTGATTAGGTTCCTATACTCCTCCTCTCCTCCTCCTGCCGTCTCCTGATGCAGCCCACGATAGCAGTGTCGTCAGCGAACTTTTGCAAGTGGCAGGACTCCGAGTTGTATTGGAAGTCCAATGTGTTATAGGCTGAACAGGACTGGAGAAAGCACAGTCCCCTGCGGCGGACCACAATGTCAGACCTGCATTTTCCAAGACGCACATACTGAGGTCTGTCTGTAAGACAGTCCACGATCCATGCCACCAGGTATGAATCTACTCCCATCTCTGTCAGCTTGTCACTAAGGAGCCGAAGTTGGATGGTGTTGAAGGCGCTAAAGAAGTCCAGAAACATAATTCTCACAGCACCACTGCCTCTGTCCAAGTGGGAGAAGGATCGGTGTAGCATATAGATGATGGCATCTGCCGCTCCCAACTTCTCCTAATATGCGAACTGCAGAGGGTTGAGGGTGTGGCGGACCTGTGGCCTCAGGTGTTGAAGCAGCAGCCGCTCCATCGTCTTCATCACATGTGATGTCAGAGCGACAGGCCAGAAGTCATTCAGCTCACCAGGACATGATACCTTTGGGACTGGGGTGATGCAAGATGTTTTCCAAAGCCTCGGGACTCTCCCCTGTTCCAGGCTAAGGTTAAAGATGCGCTGTAGAGGACTCCCCAGCTCCAACGCACAGGCCTTCAGCAGTCGTGGCGATACTCCATCTGGACCCACTGCTTTGCTGGCCCAAAGTGTCCTCAACTCTCTGCTTACCTGGGCTACTGTAATTGTGGGTGGGGGGAAACTCTCTCCTATGCTGGTATCAGCAGAAGGATGGGTGGAGGATGCAGTACTCTGAGGTGAGAGTGGGTTAGGGTGGTCAAACCTGTTAAAGAAGTTGTTCATCAGGTTAGCTCTCTCCACGTCTCTCTCGATGGTGGCACCCCGCTTCAAGCTGCAGCCAGTGATGATCTTCATACCATCCCACACTTCCTTCATGCTGTTATTCTGCAAGTTCTGCTCCAGCTTTCTCCTGTACTGCCCCTTCGCCTCCTTGAGTTGGACTCGGAGTTCCTTCTGCACACACTTGAGGTCATGCTGATCACCGCCTTTAAAAGCCCTTTTTTTCTGGTTCAGAAGGCCCTTGATGTCACTTGTAATCCATGGCTTGTTGTTAGCATAGCAGCGTACTGTTCTTACTGGAAATACAATGTTTCTGTGCCTCATGGTCCTGTACTGAATAAACTAAGTTATGAAACTGGATGGCTAAATAAAATGTATTTTATAAAACTCATCCAGGTGTGAAACAGAGGTCCGGAACCTATCAGAGCAGCATTGTTGAGCTAAAAGGCCTGGACCCAACCCTACTTATTATTGACTAGCACAAGGCCACTTTTGAAGTATCATCAAAGCAAACATGCAGAAGTGTACAGCATGCAAGGAAAATCAGATTGTTCTTTTGCATAATATAAAATGCTAAAAAGAAGTATAGCATATTCAGGGATAAGAAACAGCTTCTAAGCGCCACCAAATATAGTATGTTACAGTAACAGTTACTGTCTTGGCATTACTGCCTCACTTTCATTGAAAATGAACATTATTCTCTCCTTCATATAATCCCTTTGAAAACGGGAAAAGTGCTATATACGTACAATGTATTATTACTTATTCTCAGACACGTTTAATTCAAGGCTGGATTGAGGGCGGCCGAGCCTCTCTTGCCAATAGCGGACTGAATCCTCTATGCCAGGGATGTGCAAAGTCATTCCTGGAGGGCCGCAGTGGCTGCAGGCTTTTGTTCCAACCCAATTGCTTAATAAGAAGCACTAATTGCTCTAGAAACACTTCTGCTTCATTTTAGTTATCTCCCTCGTTAAGATTTTGAACCCTTATTGCTTATTTAAGTCTTAAACAGCTGCATTCTTGGTTTTTAATTGCTCCTTATTAGCAATAAGATGCAAATCACAAAAGAAACCAGCAGTTATCCATTTTGCTTGTTACCCTTTACACCTGTGTGTATTTATCATGCACTATTTGGTTTAATTAAATACTTGGAAGGAAAGAGAAGACAAAAAAGTCAAGGATTGAGAATTACCCATCCGTTTTACACTTCAAAATATTTGGATATCTTTAGAATGGAAAAAAAAATCTAGGATTTGAGAATGACTTGACATAGCAGAGTTAAAGCACTAACAAGCCATGAAATGTAATTATTGGCAAGGATTGTTTTCTAATTAAACAACTGGGTTGGAATAAAAACCCGCGGCCACTGCGGCCCTCCAGGAATGGCTTTGCACACCCCTGCTCTATGCTGTAAGTCTTCAACCTACTTTATACATAATTGTCATAGTAATATTCTGCGTGTTGGAAATCGTGAACCTGTGCCTATACGAAATAGGTGGTAAACATTCTTCATTTTCGCATTTAGGTTTCAGTAGCAACTCATGGAAAAACTAAACGTATCAAACAGGTTGAACGAGTTCGTGTTGCTATGGCTCGGGTGGATGGGACAGCCAGAAACCTGTTACTCAACTGGCCCCTCTGACGACATCACGACAGGATCGCCGGGTCACACAGGGTGTTTATTCAGTGTAATGCGAACATTTTGTTAATAAAACAAGCCATGAGTGAAATCTGCCTACTAGACTGTAAAATTTCAAAGTCTTCTCAAACAGCTTTTCTTATAATAAACTTTGACCTCATTCTGACAATAAAAATGGCACCACGTTTTTTGCGTCTTGAAAATTATTTATGCCACTGCTATCATGAAGCTGTTCAGACTGATATCGCTGTATATTTGTCAGGAAACTTTCTGTTAAGTGGTTCCTCGTTTTATATCCTGTTAGAAAGAACTATGTGACAACCTAAAACGCCCGTAGTAATCTGGGAACGGGGACAGATAACATTTTAACTATCCTGCCGTCCAAGATATTCAGATACCTCTGTCGGATTACGCTTCAAAAGTAACAACGCACACACTGCCAGCTTTTCGGTTATATTGTTAAAGCTAGCCATCTCCAGCCTAACAGTAACAAGCGCTTTGCCCATTGGTCGATGTAGTTTTTCTTTTTTAAACATATCGTATCTCAGAATGAATTAAAACTGTGAGATAAGACTACGTTACCCAGAAGGCTGAGCGTTATGGGTACTGGCTGAGCGTTTGGGGAGTGTTTCCCCATTTAAACAAACACAGTGGCGAAGATGGCGGAGAGTTCACAGTGGAAATAAAGAAACTGGCGTGCGGGAAGGATTACAATTATAGTAGATACACGGTGAGTTCTGGTGTTGTTGTTTTCTGTGTTTATTTTGCTGTAACATTCGCCGTCTTGCTGTTTTGGTATTTTACATGTGTTATATTTTAAAAAAAAGCCCTTAGCGCAGGTGATGTTTAGAATTCTACATACAGTATACGTTTTGTACAGATGTTCATGTTATCATGCAGTCGCGGGTTATGAAAGAAACACCGTGTTACGATGCATTCCCTTCTCTCGAGCTCTTGGTTTTTTTGTGTGCGTTATAGATTCCTAATTATATAATGTACGTTTTTTTTATTTTTTATTTTTGTTTTGAAAGATGTCTCCGTATGTTGCAAGGTGTATTGCAGGTTATTGCAGATAACAAACCATACAGATTTTAATTGCTAGACATTTAAAAAGATCAAATTTCCCGCTTCAATTCAAAGCAGACCTAACATGTAAACCATAAGTCTTGTGATAATTTTATTTTTAGTGTCGAAACATGCGAAGTTGTTTCGAGTTGGGGTAATAATGTCGCATTTTACATGCTTAAAACCTTTAGACGTACCACTGCGATTTTGTACTTCTGTATAAGGTTATTTTCAGTCGCACTTTGGGGTTGTGTATTTGGCATAGCTTATAGCAACTGTATTTGCATTTGTTATTTTGACCATTTTATTTGGTACATTTTAAGAAGTGATGTTTTCACTGTCAAAATTTCGTTCAACTTGCCATTACTGCGATGACAAATTTTCAGAAATGGGAAGACGAGAGGCTCTGTTGTAGCCGTACCAACCACGCACACTCACACACTACTGCAGCACCACAAACTTGGGACGACGTTATAGTTACGGTTAAAAGTGGTGTGTCAAAATGTACATAAAAACATTTTAAGACAACAAACCAAAGAAACATCTGGTTCTTAGACTGATTCGCCATACTATATCAGTCTTAACTATCCAGGCCTTCCGTCCCTACAGTCAGTGTCGTTACTTTTTGTTCATTCATTGCGGAATGCAGTGTTGGATTAAAACGTTGGAGGGTTTTTATCTTTTTAAATAATGCGATATTCGGGGCGTGCATATATATTTGGTGGTTGAAGCTTTACACTACGTTGGAAGGGAGTGGTTGATGCACTGCAGCTCGCCACTGTTAGTGTTGTGAGTGAAACAAACCAAAACGCTCATTTAAAGTAACGTTTCAGTTCTGGTAGCTCCTCCTACTAAACCCCAGTTGATCATTCTGACACCGAAAATACTCGCACGCGGTGACTTTATATTTTTTATATTTATCAAGAGACAAATCGGATGCTCTGATTTGCCTGTTGTCCCTATTTTACTTTTAAAAGTTTATTGCCGTTGGGCAATTGTTGTGTATTTACTTATGTGGATTTGTATACAAGTCACAAGTTAGTCGTAGCCATTTGAAAAAGTTAAAAGGTCGTCTTTCTTTTATCAGAGAGTGGAGACTGCTGTCGCCTTTATGAAGTAAGTTTGTCATTAACTTGTTTTTTTCGAGCAGCGTGCTCATTGAAATGTAATGTTTGCACCTAACCCAAGTCAATTCTGGTACTCTGTTTCGCATGGTAGTAATAAAGTGATTCTGAAGAGTTCCCAATACATGCAGATTTTACACAGCCTTTGTAAAACTGACGAAATAAACCCAGCATAAACTTTTGACAACCACATGAACAGATTTATAGGACTGCATAATCCCTGGCAAGTTATCACAATTAATTGATTGCAAGAAAATGTCTTTATTAACAGTTCTGAAGCATTCTGCACTGCTATGGTTCTCAATTTATACCACTACAGCTGTAGGTTTTCTTCTGCTTCTAGTTGGCCTCCTTAAATGAATTAAGCAAGCTGTTATTTGTGCCAATCCATACATTACAAAACCTGGTTTGCCAACAATTAGTGGAATATAAGAAGCATTTATGTATTTTATGTAGTGTTCTTTGTGCTCTGGTTATTTAAGAGATTATATACTATTGAGCCTTCTTGTTAGCATTTTAATGGTTTTCATTCAACCCTTCTTGGTGCCCAGGTTATTTAAGAGAGAGATACTTTATTAATCCCAAGGGGAAATTCACATTATAAATAGATATAGATTATATACTATCGAGCCTTCTTGTTAGTTTGACATTGAAGAAGGTGTAGCCTTTCATCATTCATTGTTACCTGCTTTGGTGTCCATTCCATATACTGCATATTGCAGTTACCATTATTATACAGTAGTACTAGGGTGTTGTACCGTGTTAGCCATTATGAATGTAGAGAAAACCAAGCAAAATGACACCTTTTATTGGCTAACTAAAAAGATTACAATATTGCCTGAAGAAGGGACCTGAGTTGCCTCGAAAGCTTGCATATTGTAATCTTTTTAGTTAGCCAATAAAAGGTGTCATTTTGCTTGGCTTTTCTCTACATTATTATACAGTTAAAAGAACAACTGTCATAGGAAAAAAAAAAGTGTGTTAATGGAAAAACGACAAAGCATTTAAAGCTAGAAATACTTAAAAAATATTTTTGCCATTAATGTCTTATAAATGTAAAACTTGCACTTGTAACTTCTAAATGTAGAATGTAAAAAGACATGTAAACAGTGAGATCATTTAGAGGTGAAATGACTCTGCTTATGAATCTGTTGGAGCAAAACCTGCAGCCACAGGGTTCCCCCAGTACTGAAGATAAAAGCCTTTGGTCTTTTGCAGAGTTCTTGGAATATTTCATGTTTTTGTTCGAGCCAGTATTTTTGATGCCATCCACTGCAATAAAGCACATTTTTTTCTCTTGTATGTTAGGATTCAGGAGGCTTAGTTGCTGTTTTTGTCATGTTTGTAACCAGCTGGTGATTAACTTTTAAATACAAGGGGTTAATTGCCAAACCAACTATTTTGGTGACATTTGCACCCATGTGTGCATTGCAGGCTCCCTCTTAACGCCTGGCATTAACGTTTTGGTGATCTGATCATGTTCGGGTAGCACATTGCCATATTCAAAATGAGATCTCAATGCACTTGTCATCGAACCAGTTGGACCACATTCAGAAGTGATCAGAAAAAGTTATCACTTTTAACACTATTATAAATGCAAATGGTTTGTTTTTTTCTGTCCATACAACACCTACTTAAGAGGAAACTGGTTTGATTCCTGCACTGGAAGGATTATTTAATATCTTTTTCTGGAAACAATGCTTATTATGGAGATGCATTTTAATACCAGGTGTAAGGCGATGTTCACTTTGCAAGCCTCATTGCTTAATTCCGTTTTTTTTTTTTTTTTTTATATAATGATATATAAGTACTTGTGTCTGACTGTAATGTGAATGCATTTGTCCTCCAAAATGGCACACCTTGATAGGTTTGTGCACGAGTCATCTGTGTCTCTAACAACAAAAACCTTCATGTTTATGAGATGACTAGTGGTATTAAAACCGACAAAATGAACATGCTAGTGTATGCATCATTTTTTGTTCTGGAGGATTGCAAACAGTTTATTAGCTGTTCATGATTAGGTTGAGAAAGCAAGAAAAAGCCAGGCAACTAGCTTTTGCTATTTTTCAAACTTTTGCTGGCACTGCTGCACCAAGAGATGTGTGGGTATAAGAAAGGAGCAAGAAATGGTGGGACTGTGACTGTTGTTGCAGTTGTAGCTGTCCTCCATTGTTGATCATCTGGTGCTGGCTGATGATGGCAGTGCTCCAACCATGCATATAGGCAAAAAATTCACATGAGTTATGATCTGACCGTTCTTATTTGTATAGCATGGCCACAAATGGGATACGTATCCGATCTAGGACCACATATGAAAGTGACTCAAAACTGACTTGAAAAGATTGTGTTTCAGTATCCACACAGCCCTGAAAATGTCAGATTTGTGCCACATTGAAAGAAAAAATTGAATTCATGCAACTTCAGACTGGTAATGCCAATGTAGCCATATTGTAATCAAGTAAAATAATGTTTGGTGTTCATATGCAAAACAAATGTTATTGCCATGAAAACAGAGGGTCATAATGTATTTCATTTAGTACAGTTGGTTTTTTGTTCTTGTTTACTTCAGTCACTATTATTTGGGGAACATGCAACTAATTTATTGGTACTATGTACCAAAAAATAAATTATATGCTTGAACTTAGTGTTTAAAATTTCTGTTACAGTATTAGAACCATAACACTAATATCCATATATCCATCCATCCATTTTCCAACCCGCTGAATCCGAACACAGGGTCACGGGGGTCTGCTGGAGCCAATCCCAGCCAACACAGGGCACAAGGCAGGAAACAATCCTGGGCAGGGTGCCAACCCACCGCAGGACACACACAAACACACCCACACACCAAGCACACACTAGGGCCAATTTAGAATCGCCAATCCACCTAACCTGCATGTCTTTGGAATGTGGGAGGAAACCGGAGCGCCCGGAGGAAACCCACACAGACACGGGGAGAACATGCAAACTCCATGCAGGGAGGACCCGGGAATCGAACCCAGGTCCCCAGACCTCTCAACTGTGAGGCAGCAGCGCTACCCACTGCGCCACCGTGCCGCCCATAACACTAATATGCTATATAATAATCATGTTTATATTAAAGGATAAATCTGGTATTTTTAAAGTTGAAATTTATTTTTTCACAAACATTTGTAATATATGCATTTGCCATTTGAAATTATGTTCTAAAGTTGGTATCTAGTTATACATTGGAGGCTATGTGGCATAGAGGAAAAACTTAAAAAATACGTCCATTTTTTACAAGCCAACTGTTTTCGAATGTTGATCTACATCTTACACACAAACTGTAAAATAGTTTTTACATGTAATTCTATAGCAAAAACATACATTTAGAGATTGTCATTTTAAAAGAACAGTTGTGCGTGATTGCTCAGCTTTTAGTCTCCCTGCACAACATCTTTTAACCCAGCCCTACCCCTACCCCTGAAAGACCAAATGACGGTAATCTTTTCATGCCATGTGTTTGGTTTTGATTTACTTCCCTATTTATGTGAGAATTCACCCAATCAAATAGAAAATGTATCCTTACCACCAGAAAAATAGTACCCAGAATATATGATAAAATTATTATTTCTAGATCCTGTTGCAGTGTTCTTGCCAGAAATTTTTTCTAGCCAGGTGGGGTTGGACGGGGAAATTTGGCAGTATTTTTATTAGTTAATTATTTTCCAATGCTCAATATGACTTCCTTTTTTAAGGTTTGACACACATTTAAGGAGTATCCAATTCAGGATCCTGCAACCCTAACAAAAATTTTAAGTAACAATTGTTATGACATAAACCAAGAGGCACAAGTATTGTCGCTATCGGGAAGAAAAGTGAAAACAATGGGGGGAAAAAAAAAAGTATGGGAAACCTAATGAAGAAAAATTAAAAAAAATATTCTTCAAAGCCAACTTGCATATGCAGAAGGTGTCTTCAGTTAAATATTTATTCTTCTTTTCTTCTTTGAGGCTCAGTTGTCTGCAGCTTTCCCATAATCAAAGTCCCCAGGATCTGAACCCTCCAAGGAGATCAGCATGAGATTATTTAGCGTGCTTTGATTCATGCGATTTCTCAAACATGTCTTGATCCTTTTAAGGGCAGAAAACCCCCTTTTACATTCAGCTGTGCTCACTGGGATAACTAGCCCAATATGAGCTAGTTTGGCTAAATTTGGAAACGACTTTTTGAGCTCTGATGTCATTGCCATTTTTAGTAAAATGTGTTTTGGACTGAAGTCTTTGTATGATTGACTTCTGATCATTTTTGACGCAGCTGTCCATTCTTGCCTGCTAATTTCATATTTTAAAATTGGAGGGCTACCATTTTTGGAGTAATGATCAAAAAGAATTTCAGCAGACTCACTTGAATCGTGAGTTTCTGCATTGAAAACTTTTGAAAAGCTGGAAATAATTGGCATGTCAAGGAATCTTGCATCTAGGTGTTTGACAACTGTCTCTAGGTATTTATCATATATTGCAATTTTGAATGACATTACATTACTCTGTGTATAAACAATGCAGAGATCTGACCATTCTTCTGCCAGACAATGATGAAGACTTTGAAAATATCTCCCAGGAGTGTCTTTCAACTCCATGATGGACAATTTTGTTGCGAGCAAAATTGACTGAATTTCGGTAAGATTGACATCTTGCCTTTGCCAAGCCTTAGAGAAGTTGGACAACAAAGGTAATACGTCTGAAAGGATCATCAGAGAGGAAAAACAATTGTCCGTTTTAATACATCCGCTTAATCCTTCAGCTGTGATGTCATTTCGTTCAGTGGCCTCTTTCCAGTGCAGCTATGACACTCCTCATACACTGTCATAGTGACTGTACTGCAAAGTCATGAGACAGCCATGTAGTGTCACTGGCCATTTTCAGCTTAATCTGGGGAATGTTCAGAATATTTTGAATTTCCGTTAAACCAGCCATCCTAACTGAAGAATTTTGGAAGAAATAGAACAGCTGCCTTAAGATGTCATTCAGTTTTGCTAAATAAGGTACAGCAGTTGCTGCTTGGGCACTTGCAAGGGCCATTCGGTGGTTTAGACAGTGGCAGTTGACCAAGAGGCCAGATGTAGTGCTGGGCGGTATACCGGTTCATACCGAAAACCGTTTTTTATTTTTGTTATGATATGGATTTTTTTTATACCGCAACACCAGTTTAAATTGCCTAAACGACGTTTGGAACGTGGCGCAGCGGGAAACTGTTCCAAGTGGGGACCTTTTTCACTGCTACACCACTAAACACAGATGTTGCATGGGGGCTCTTTTTCAGTGCTACACCGCTAAATAGGTGTGGTAGTGTAGGTATTGCGCGGTGAAAATGGACAGAGAGCATTCAGAAACTGAAGCTGTAGCTGACGATAAAATTGAACATGATGACACAGAGGAACTTTTGCCGAAAAAAAGGAGTCATGTCTGTTGCCTGGAGATGCTTTGGTTTTAAAAGGTCAAATGTGTAAATACTGTTTCTATACTACTGGATAATACTGCAAGCCAAGTTGTACTTGTTTTATTTTTTTTCAATACAGTGTAATATACCTGGGTACTGTGTAATAGTGTGACGACATGTTGACTTTATACTCGACATTTCTACTTTAATCTCGACTCTTATGATGAGAATAAAGTCGACATGTTGACTTTATTCTTGTACTTTGTCATTAAAGTAGAACATCGTAAACTAAACTTCATCGTAAAATGAATATTTCATTTACTAGATTTTCTCAAACCCTGTGTTAAGTGTTCCCCGAGCTTCTTAAACTGACTTCCTCTTGCACTAAGAGGAGGCACCGGCAGCGATCGCAGCACAGAAAAAATTCACTTCATGATATTCCTGCTCTCTGAACATTTAGAATGCTAAGATAAATACTTTATATAATTTTCATGGTGAAATGCATTAAAGCATGTATTAATCATGTGGGGGCACGGCGGCGTGGAGGTTGCACTGCCGCCTTGCAGCAAGGGTGGCTTGGGTGTACCCTGCCTTGAGTTTGCATGTTTTTCTGGTGGGTTTACTCAGCGTGCTTCAGTTTCCTTTCAAAGTCATGTAGGAGGTGGGGTTTTGTTGTGCTATATTGACCCTGCTAGTGTATGTTTTGCTCGTATTCATCCTGAGATGTGCTGGCGACTTCTTCGGGGATGGGCACAACCCTGAATGGATGGCATAATTAAACATGTATAACGAAGATATTTTTAAAGTTCTGAACACTCTGGCTAAGATTACAACTAGTATTAATTTCACAAAGACATTTATCGTGTGGTGATTGGTTATGTGGAGAAAGAAAAAGGAAGGATAGGAATTGGGGTTTTGGTACGTCAGATAGAGACAGCATGCGTGCAATAAAGAGAGCCTGCTCAGAAGAACATCCATTGAATTCTGTGTTTGTGTCTTCGACCACCAGATCACAAACCCAACATTTACACAATATTTAAGTTAAACCTGTGCGATAGCTATTCATACATCCAGTTTTTTGGAACCTCGTCACACCTGCCATAAAGTTCTCTACACTGAACATACACCTGGGGACCCCTTACTGCGAGGGAGCAGCACTACCGCCACACTACCGTGCATGTTAAATATCTGCTGTAATGCATTTCATCATGAAAATAACAAGTATTTATCTTAGCATTCTAAATTTTCAGAGAGCAGGAATATCCTACAGTGAATGTATTCTGTGCGGTGACCACTGTCTCCTCTTAGTGTGGAGGAAGTCAGTTTAAGAAGCGTAGTAATTAATAACTGGGTCGGGGAACGCAACACGAAAGCATTTAATGTGCTACATTAATTTATGACGGGGTTTGACAAAATCTAGTAAATTAAACATTGATTTTAGGAAGAAGTTTAGTTTACGACATTCTACTTTAATTATGAAGTAAACTATGAGAATAAAGTGGAAATGTCAACTTTAATCTCAACATAAACGGCGAGAATGAAGTGGAAATGTTGACTTTATTCTCGACATATAGTTTTTTTTTCTTCCCTCTGTCCGTATTGTGTTTTTCTTCACAGTGGTCCTAATACGATTCCGTAGGGCTATACCACAAATAGCATTATAAATGCAAGTTTATTATTTATGCATATAGCTTAGCTTGAAGCAAGGTCCATATTAATGCAGTTTGCCTAAATGATGGTTCAGTTGGTAAAGATGTCATCACCAAGTTGCACTTGTTTTATTTTATTTTAATTTGGTGAATACTGTGTAATGCACCTGGGCTTAAAGTCTTGAAGTAATAGTGCAACTATCAGTAATAATACTATTATTTATTTTATTGTTGTTATTTATTAGTTTAAATATTATGCAGTTTAATGATGATAAAGTTGTTTAAAAAGTCACTTTAACGTGTCAGTGGACAGAGATTAACATTAACAGAAAGTGTAGTTGGTTTACAAAAAATATTTACTATTTATTCCTTTTCTAAGACATATTCAGTGCAATACAACATTTGACAAGCACTTCTGGATATTTTACTAAGTCTAAATATGTTGTCAAAATTATAGTTTAAATTTTTGTAAAATTTGTTCAATAAAAAGGTTCTATATTTTGACTGCATCTGTCATGCAGTGTGATACCTTCTCCATTAGTGCCACCCCCTTGAAAACTATCCAATGCAAACCTGTATTAATACTTGTGTGCACATTAAAATGTTTTTTTTGTACAATGTACAATGTATTCTTAGCCAGTAATTGCAGTGGAAAATGTGGTTAACATCCACTCATGCATGGGGAAAAAAATACTGTCGAATACCATGAAACTGGGATAATTTAGAAAAATACCGTGATACAGAATTTTGGTCATACTGCCCACCCCTAATATATATATTATGTATGTGTGTGTGTGTATCTATACTAATAAAAGGCAAAGCCCTCACTCACTCACTCATCACTAATTCTCCAACTTCCCATGTAGGTGGAAGGCTGAAATTTGGCAGGCTCATTCCTTACAGCTTACTTACAAAAGCTAGGCAGGTTTCATTTCAAAATTCTACGCGTAATGGTCATAACTGGAACCTTTTTTTTTTGTCCATATACTGTAATGGAGGAGGCGGAGTCGCGTATCGCGTCATCACGCCTCCTACGTAATCACGTGAACTGAAAACAAGGAAGAGATTTATAGCACGAGTCAAACGTGGGAACGAAGGTAAATGACGTTAATTGTTGAGTGTCTTTTAATACTGTGTAAGCATACATATTAACACGTGCAATTAAACGTGTGCATTTATGGGGTGATTTCTCAGGCTTAAAAGCTCGCCTTTTATTAAAAAGGTAAATGCAAACTGTTTTCATTCTGAAGGGCACAAACCACGTTAGATTTCAGCCGTTAAACGCGCAAAAATGTCGGTACACCAGACAAATGAACGCAACATATTATCAGTTGTATTGTATGCTTACAATACATATAGAAATGTGTTAATCGTTAACTAATATTATGGGATGGTGTTTTGCGACTTGTGCCTTAATTTAAACAATTGCATGTCTTGGTGGGTTTGCGTAGCTTATTGTCAATATCTTTACACCTCTTTTTAAGACTTAATTTAAAAAGGTTTTCTTCTCAATTAAAATTTAAAAGCAATACTTCACCGCTGCGAAGCCCCTCTAGCGCTGACGTCTGAGGTTCGATTACCGTAAGCGAGTGCAGTGAGTGTGTATGCCTGATGAGCCAAGAATAAGGGGGAAACACGTGTCGCGTGCTCTTTGCATTATTTGACAGTAAACTATTTTCAACCATTCTATGATCTGCTTCTCACAAATGAAGGCACCGTGGCTGATGTTAGCTGACTTGCTGGCCAACCATAAGCGTTACCTGGTAGGTAACCACCCACTCACTTCACTCCCTTACGGGAATCGAACCTCGGGACGTCAGCGCTAGAGGCGAAGCCCCTAAAATTGCGCCACGGCGTGTGGTTCGTTTATTTGACAACATGTAGATCGGGGTAATTACATTCATGGCATTCGTAGTCTGAGTCACAATCTGATTGTATGGGTGGTTACCTACCAGGTAACGCTTATGGTTAGCCAGCAAGTCAGCTCGAAGTGATCACTCGAGTGAAGGCAGCTTCACAAAAAAACAGATCCTTAACAAATTGTTATTGGTATATTTTCCCTCAATTTAAAAAGGTTTTCTTTTCTTCTTAATAAAAATTTAAAAGCAGTACTTCGGCGGTGCGAAGCGTGTGGATTTGAGCGACTGACGCATACAGACATATTCATGAGTGCAAGAACTTCGGAAAGAAAGCACCGTGTAAACCTAAAGTTTAAATTAAGTTCATAGACCTACAAAAGGTTGCCATTGATTTCAGGCAAGATGGCTTTTCTCCTGTACAACTATACGTTTCATTCTCAAGAGTGTGCTTGCACGGCTTGGTCATATTACAACCGGAGTGCTGAACTGACAACGTGGTATACAAACAGAACTATAACAATCGTAAAAAAAGAAAGAAAAAAAAAAGTGAAGAACCCTTGGATTTAATAAAAAGGCTCTTTCCTTGGCGAAGCAAGGAAAAAGGAAGACCTTATATGGCGTTCGTTTATAAAACAGCGGAAAAGCTGTGTTAAGGTTGCTTCACAAAAAAACAGATCCGTAACAAATTGTTATTGGTATATTTTCCCTCCAATTTAAAAAGGTTTTCTTCTTAATAAAAATTTAAAAGCAGTACTTCGCGGGGATTTAGGTGTATATATATAGATATAGATAGATGTGTGTGTGTGTGTGTGTGTGTGTATATATATATATATATATATATATATATGTAAGCTAAGTACTGCCTTACTTCTCTTTAAGAAAGGAAGATGTAATGATACTTGATTTAAACGATTCCATGTCTTGGTGGGTTTGCGTGGCTTATTGTCAATATCTTTACACCTGTTTTTAAGACTTATTGACTGAAGCGGGCTTTCACGAAAAAAGTTAGGGCTTTGCTATAGGATACACCCTCCACAAGTTAAGGAAGTAAAAATAAAAGGTACATATTTCTGTTTTATTTAAACCTTTTAAGTTCGTATGCATAGCCCCATTTGGCTGTTTTATTTTTTTTTTTCTTTCTTCAGTAATATTTAATCTCCTTAAAGAAAAACAACATATGCATTTTACTTTTTTGGTATCTCTTTAGTAATATTTTAGTGTAAAAGGATAACCAGTATTTAAACCTTTTATGTTACTTTATAAAGTTATTTTACACAATGTTGAAAAATTAATAAGAAAGCTACATATTTTGGCAGCTGCTGCTTTAATTTTCAATGAAATGAAAAAAGCTCTCCGAGAGAACCTCAATGAAGAAGAAACAGTTTGCACTATCTAAAAAGGAGAAACCCTCATTTATAAAGGTTTGCTGCAGATGACTTAACTGAAAATAAATAGTTCCTATGTGTATAATACATATTTATCTATTTTACTTATGCCTTTATTCCAGCAACTTGCAACATCTGAGGTACAATTTGTTACATTACTTTTGTTTTTTGCAGCACAGGCAGGTGAAGTGACTTCCTCAGGGTCACACAGTGGTGTCAGTACCAGGATTTGAACTGACAAGCTCCGGGTTTGCTGAAATATTACTGAAGAAAGAAAAAAAACGAAAACAGGCAAATAGGGCTATGCATACAAATGTCCATCCATCCATTATCCAACCCGCTATATCCTAAATACAGGAGCCAATCCCTACCAACACAGGGCACAAGGCAGGAAACAAACCCCGGGCAAGGTGCCAGCCCACCGCAGGGCGCACACACCAGGGACAATTTAGAATCGCCAATGCACCTAACCTGCATGTCTTTGGACTGTGGGAGGAAACCGGAGTACCTGGAGGAAACCCAGACAGACACGGGGAGAACATTCAAACTCCACGCAGGGAAGTGAACCCCTACCTGGCACCTTTCACTGCGCCACCATGCCGCCCGCATACAAACTTAAAAGGTTTAAATAACACAGAAATATATACCTTTATTTTTACTTCCTTAACTTGTGGAGGGTGTATCCTGTAGCAAAGCCCTAAGTTTTTTCATGAAAGCCCCTTTCAGTCAATAAGCCTTAAAAACAGGTGTAAAGCTAAACTTGCAGCACCGCTATTCAATTACACTTGCCTAACGCCTCTCCTAAGGGGACATACTGTGGGATCTAGGCATCAGTCAAAGCACCAATCACAGGGCCGATTAGAAAGCGGGAAGCTGTGATTTGTCGTCTCCCTCCCATGTAACAATCACAGCCCGTGTTACAACGCACTATGTATGTATGTATATATATGTATATATATGTAGATATGTGTATATGTAGATATGTATATGTATATATATGTTTACATAACCTCTTTAACACACTACTTCTCCGCTGCGAAGCGCGGGTATTTTGTTAGTGTGTATATATATATATATATATATATATAAAATCGACTGGGACAACGTGAAAGTAAAATTTAAGGCCAGTACAAAAAGCGCCAGAGAGTTGGCCGGGTCTTGGCTATCAGATGAAAATGCCATCAACAGACACTTGGACATAAACCCAGCATATGCCAACTTAAGAAGGACATATGCACTTTAATTTAACGATAAACCCCCCCCCCCCCCCCTTTTGATCATACGGACTTAGTCACCTCCACCCACCCACCCCCCTGAATGTGTTGCTATATATTGCCTTTGATTCTTGTAAGTCTAAGCATTATCCTCTGATGAAGACCCCTGATAGGGGTTGAAAGCTCAGGAATAAAACTATTTTATGATACGTGATTCGTTTTTTCTCCCTTTGTGGATCCCCAACTGCAAATATGTATATATATATATATATGTATATATATATATGTATGTATGTATGTATGTATGTATGTATGTGTATGTATTGTTGAAATAGTTTTACTGTCAAATAATGCAAAGAGTATGCGACACGTGTTTCGCCCTAATTCACGCTACGGCGTGTGGTTCGTTCATTTGACAGCATGTAGATCAGGGTAATTACATTCATGGCATTCGTAGTCTGAATCACAATCTGATTGTATGGGTGGTAACCTACCAGGTAACGCTTGTGGTTGGTCAGCAAGTCGGCTAACATCCGCCACGGTGCCCTCTACCCATACGATCAGATTGTGATTCAGACTACGAATGCCATGAATGTTATTACCCTGATCTACATGCTGTCAAATGAACGAACCGTAGCGTTCGAATGCCGTAGCGTAGCGTTAGGGGCTTTGCCTCTGGCGCTGACGTTCGAGGTTCGATCCCCGAGAGGGGATGCAGTGAGTGTGTACGCCTGATGAGCCCAGAATTAGGGCTAAACACGTGTCGCATACTTTTTGCATTATTTGACAGTAAAACTATTTCAACCATTCTATAATCTGCTTCTCGCAATTGCAAGAGGGCACCGTGGCGGATGTTAGCCGACTTGCTGACCAACCACAAGCATTACCTGGTAGGTAACCACCCATACAATCAGATTGTGATTCAGACTATGAATGCCATGAATATATATATAATATAGATATATATATATATATATATAATATAGATATATATAGATAGATGGATAGATTGATTAGAAGTCTTTGGGGCCCTGAAGGCAACCCCTGTATATTATAAACATGGGTATAAATGCAGTGGTGGGTGTTGGGGAAGGCAGCAGAAAACTTCATAAAGATGAGAGTCCGAATTGGACTGTTTAAGATGGAGGAGCTTCCGGTCTTAAAGGCTCCTGGCACGAAGAGATTGGTCTAGGCAGGACGACACTGGAAGTGATGTCAGATTAAGCTTCTGGTCTACAGAGTGGGGAGGAGAAAAGGTATTGGTCAATAGTACCCTCTGGCTTTCTGGGAAGAAATTACAGTAATCCCTCGCTATATCGCGCTTCGACTTTCGCGGCTTCACTCTATTGCGGATTTTATATGTAAGCATATTTAAATATATATCGTGGATTTTTTGCTGGTTCGCGGATTTCTGCGGACAATGGGTCTTTTAATTTCTGGTTCATGCTTCCTCAGTTGGTTTGCCCAGTTGATTTTATACAAGGGACGCTATTGGCAGATGGCTGAGAAGTTACCCAACCAGAGCGTGTATTACCTATTAAATAAAACTCCTCAAATATATTGTGAGCACGGGGGCTGTTCGCTACCTTCACATTGCTCTCTTCCTTGCTGGGCTTAAATGTGGCTGCTTTGTCAAGCGATATGCTTCCTGCATGGTGCTTCGCATACTTAAAAGATCAAACGGCACGTATTGATTTTTGATTGTTTGCCTTTCTTTTTCTCTCTCTCTCTCTCTCTCTCTCTCTCTCTCTCTGTCTCTCTCTCTCTCTCTCTCTTGCTCTGACATTCTCTGCTCCTGACGCGCACTCCTTTGAAGAGGAAGATATGTTTGCATTCGTTTAATTGTGAGATGGAACTGTCCTCTGTCTTGTCATGGAGCACAGTTTAAACTTTTGAAAAAGAGACAAATGTTTGTTTGCAGTGTTTGAATAAAGTTCCTGTCTCTCTACAACCTCCTGTGTTTCTGTGCAAATCTGTGACCCAAGCATGACAATTTAAAAATAACCATATAAACATATGGTTTCTACTTCGCAGATTTTCACCTTTCGTGGGGGGTTCTGGAACGGAACCCCTACGATCGAGGAGGGATTACTGTATAATTATCTGAGCCCTTAAACTGTCCCCTATGCTCATGCATGTGACAATATTTATTAGTCCTGGAAAAGTTAATGCTTTTATTTGTGTCAAATTACACATTTCACAATGTCTTGCTACATGTCAATTATGTGATACTGGTATTCATTTCCTTGATTTATACGTATAGATATTGGTGCAGGGCATTGGGAGGAAGGGGGGTTTAAGGAAGTCCTAGACCAATACTAAAGAAAAGCAGCGAAGGTAATAATTACGCCCTTTTTTTTTTTTTTTTTTTCCATGTCATGTTCTTTAAGAAGATCAAGTCAATGTCATATCACATACAATATGTGCAAAATACATTTTCTTTGAGTGGCACTAAAACCAAAATAAGTTTCTAATACCTCTGTATTTAACTTGCCAGTCTGCCAGGTAGCTTACAATGTTTACTGCCCTAATATAATGATAAAATTCTATAAAACAGAAATGTAATGATTATCCCTACCCATTATTCCAGTTTGTGGCATCTTCTCTAATTCATGCAAAGAACGCAACATAACTACTCAAGTAATGCACAGTGTCAGTTTTTACGAGAGAGAGCTGCTTCAGAGAACTTTTTTTTAGTGTGCCAGGAGCAAAGGTGTAGGTAGAGCAACTTTTTTTCTGTGGTATCACACTTTTTGTAACCCAAAAAATCCCAAGGCACATCATAATTTTACCATCCACCAAAGCATAAAATCTGTACTGTTGCTAAGCTGTCTGAAGGGGTGGGACTAACAGACGCTGGCAAAGAAAAGCAGCTTGGAGGTCGGCGTTTTCACACACAGCACTTTGCTGAGCACTTTGGATGCATTTTTCAAGCTTCTTCGTCCCTTTGCCACTCATACAATAAGTCCTACACGGCACACTTGGGTAGCTTCCATTGTGTACCAGTTGAAAAACATTTGTTTAGAATATAATTATAAAGTCATTGATGGAGATGAACAATTGAGGGTGGCGTTTATGGAGTTTTAATACCAATTTTAATGTATGCCCATTTAAGAGATGCTAATTTCAGTTAAGTCAGTCTTTAGCAGTGTGTTCTTCTACCGTTGTTTCTATTCTTTCATTTTACTTTGACATGTCTGTGTCTTATATGCCACCAGTAAACCCCTGATTCTCTAAAGAATCGCAAATCCAAGAATGGCAATCACTTTCTGTTCCCTCCGATCTTTGGAGGGATGAAAAATGATGGAGGGTGGGAGCGTCCTGGGAAGGTTTTCATTGAATTAAATAAATATATTTGTACTAAAATTAACCAATTTATTAAAAGTAAAATTGAAATGTAATTGTTAGATCATTCAAGTCCAAAATGTCTGAGTTGCTGCACTTTTTTTTTTTTCTTTTTTTTTTTTACTTATATCGGAGTGCAAAGGTTTAAATGAAGTAAATTGGAAGCAAAAAATTAATGAAATGGTAAATTCAAAATAGTTAATCAAAAATTTCTTTATAAACAACATTTTTGGTAAAGATGGTTTCCTGTCGTTGAATTAGCTTTACCTGGTATGGAGTAGTTAAAACCTTCACTTTAACATCGCATGAACACCGAACTCTTGAAAAGGCAACATAAAGTTGTCCATGTCCAAATACAGGCTCACATAGGTAAGTGCCTACTTTGTCCATGGTTTGTCCTTGGGATTTGTTGATCGTCATGGCAAATGCAGCGTTAATGGGATATTGGTGTTGTTTAAGTTTAAAAGGTAATTCCAGGTCAGAACTTGTAAAGTCAATTCTGGGAATCAAAACAGTATTGCTAGTATGGGATCCCATAAGCACTTGTGCCTCAATAATATTTTCTCTCATGCTGTTCACGACCAACCGTGTACCGTTGCATAAACCTTGTTTAGTATTAAGGTTTCTTAATAGCATGACTATTGTCCCTACTTTAAGGTTAAGATTGTGTTGTGGTAATCCAGCCGCGTTAATACAGTGATCCCTTGCTATATCACGCTTCGACTTTCGCGGCTTCACTCCATCGCGGATTTTAAATGTAAGCATATCTAAATATATATCATGGATTTTTTGCTGGTTCGCGGATTTCTGCGGACAATGGGTCTTTTAATTTCTGGTACATGCTTCCTCAGTTGGTTTGCCCAGTTGATTTCATACAAGGGACGCTATTGGCAGATGGCTGAGAAACTACCCAACCAGAGCACGTACTACGTATTAAATAAAACTCCTCAATGATATACGATATGCTTCCCACGCGGTGCTTCGCATACTTGAAAGCTCAAACAGCACGTATTGATTTTTGATTGTTTGCTTTTCTCTCTCTCTCTCTCTTTCTCTCTGACATTCTCTGCTCCTGACAGAGGGAGTGTGAGCCGAGGGGCTGTTCGGCACACTGGCCTAGAGCAGTGGTCCCCATCCTTTTTGACAGCAAGGACCACTTTATTAGATGCAAATTTTTCCATGGACCAGTTTGGGCAGTTTTATACATAATTTACATAACATTTCTATTATTATTAAGTTATTAAGCAGTTCGCATACGTTTGCAACCCGAGATTTTTCTTCTTTTTTTGCATATAACAAAGACATGCTTTGCATTTGCCATTCCAACAGATTGCACATCACAAACATTAACACTGCTATCGTGTTTTTCGTGTCTGCCGTTCTACAGGAGGGTGACAATGAGTTAAATTCCAATGGATGTTTTTCAAAAGTTGACAAGCAATAAGCAAAAGGTATCACTGAAAACCACAGAAAACAAAAACAGCAAAAAAAAAAAAATAACAGTACGAGGAAAGTTCAAAGAGAGAATTTTTTTTTTTTTTTTTTTTACAATGTTTCTGTTTGGGGATCGTTGTGTAAATGTGTACAACTGAGCTGTGACCACAGATCTAACTGCTCTGTGGATGATTCATTCAAGCATTTCAAGGTCACTTCGTTGTAATGAAAGCATCTGCTGAATGTACTTCGTAGTAACGAGACTTCTATAGACTCGTGTCATATGGGGAAACTGTCGGGACCATAAAAATACTTTGTTGTAATACTCTCTCACCTGTGTGTCTCTTCTCTCTGCCGCTGCAAAGCCCCGCCCGTCAAGCGTTCTGAAAAGTCTGAGTGAGTCTCCGTTGCCGGCAGTTCTCTCGCGGCCCGGCTGTCAGATGGCTGCGGCCCGGTAGTGGGTCGCGGACCGGTGGTTGGGGACCCCTGGCCTAGAGGATACAGACGCTCCTCTAAAAAATGCTGAAAGACTACCTTCACATTGCTCCCTTTCTTGCAGCTGCTTTGTCCAGCGGTGCTTCGCATACTTAAAAGCCCAAGCAGCCCTATTGATTTTTGATTGTTTGCTTTTCTCTCTCTCTCTCTCTCTCTCTCTCTCTCTCTCTCTCTCTCATTCTCTGCTCCTGACGCGCACTCCTTTGAAGAGGAAGATATGTTTGCATTCTTTTAATCGTGAGACGGAACTGTCATCTCTGTCTTGTCATGGAGCACAGTTTAAACTTGTGATTAAAGGGTGTTATTTCATGTTTAGAGGGCTCTAATAATGTTAAAAAATGTATTTAGAAGGCCGTAAACAGGTTTTCTATGCTGTAACTGCAAAAATATTCGATTTATAAATAAAGAATTCTACTTCACGGAAATTCATTTATCGCGGTAGAGTCTGGAACAGATTAACCGTGATAAACAATGGTTTACTGTAGTGTTTAAATATTCTAATGGGAAATTAAGATGGTCAGTTTCATCTTCAGATTCAACACTGTTAGTACTTAGAAAGACGCGGCTTTCTCCAGGAAGTAATGCAATCACTTGGTTATTTATCTGGTCAATGTCAATATTCTTTAGACATAATATAGCACAGTGCATCAGAAGTGGTATCTGGTCTAATGATATTGCTTCACCAAAAACCTCTGTTACCAAGTCGTCGCAAATAAAGGCGTGAGGGATTTGAATAATATCTGGGTGAAGTTCAAACACAGTGGTAAGGTTTCCATTTCCTAGTTGTAACCTCCAATTGGTATATTCTGGATCTGTACACCGCATGTTCTCTGCCAAGCATAGTTTCTCAAAGTAATGCCAATTTTCTGCGTATTTCAGACTGGACTGAACAATAGCTGAACGCATGGCATGCGGAACAACAGCCAAGCACTATCGAAAATCTCCTCCTAATAAAAGTACTTTTCCTCCAAACGGAATATTATTATCCATTAACGCTCTGAGAAGTTTATCAATGGCATTGAGTAAATGACTGGATGCCATTGTACATTCGTCTAAAATCAATAGTTTTGCCAGGTGGATCTCATTTGCACTGTCACTTTGCATTTTCATAGTTGAAACCGATGTTTTCGTGATTGCTTCTGGAAGCTTGAATAAAGAGTGACATGTCAGACCATTTATCAACAAATTAGTCACTACCCCGGTTGTAGCTGACGCGAAAAGGTGTGTGCGTTCGTGTTCGGGCGGTGGTTGTATTGTGACCTGAAGTTTAGTTTACAGGTTGTGTTGTTGTTTGGGCGCCACCTACTGACTCTGGGAAGCCGCTGGGTTTGACTCTGGGGTGCTGAGGCGCAGTGCGCGTGCGCTTGCAGTGCTTCGGGCCTCTGGCATCCGTGCATATATACAACCTTCATTTAGTAATATAGATACCTATCTGAGAATTAATACATTGGCCTAGTTTTCTTAATGCCTTCTTTTCAACTTTCCTTTTAGGAAGACATTGAAATTCAGGTTGTACTTGCTCAAGTAGTGTTTTTTAAAAGGTCAGGTTTCAGGTCACTGTTTAAGCTTAAACTATCCCATTAAATATTATACGCTGAATCACAAAATTCATGTAGATTTACTTCATTGTTTACATATTTATTTGATAATTGTATGTTTTAATGTTAAATTCCATACAATTATGCAATTTTTTAAAAAATTGATTCCCAACCTATATACAGTACATATATATAGTTTCAGTCAGGACATTTTAATTTTGCAAATAGCTTCAGTTTTGGGCAGTGACATGCAGTAGAAACACATCTTGGGCAAATAAGAATTTCAGTGTACTCTGTACATGTGATGATATATCACAACTAAAATAGGTAATGGAATTTAATGAAATTACTTGATGATTCCGTGCAATTTTATCAGCTGCCAAGAATGTAGAAACAGGAAGCAATGGGGTCACTATAACAGTGTCATTTTCACATAGTATTCTCTGTAGCTGAAAAATGTTATTCAAAGAAATTATAGTTGCCGTTTTCCTTTTATCGGGAAGAGAAACACATCTTGGCATCTTGGGTTGGAACTTTGCACAAGAATGTTGTATATAGGGTTAACATGTAAGCTCCTCTTGGGTGTAGCTGTTTCTTTGGGTACTCTGGTTTTCTTCCTACATTCCCAAAGACATGCAGTTTAGGGAACTTAGGTATCCAAGTAGGCCCTCATGTGAGTGTTGTTGTATGCAAACCCAAATCCAGTGGGGCTGTTTCCTGGTCCTGCCAAATATATGCAAGATAGTCGTTGACCACTGCAGAGACTCTAGATTGGACAAAGTGGGCTTGAGCATGATATATTGTATGTAATGTACGTGGTTTAAAGAATGTCTTCAGGAAGAATTCTAAAAATTGAGTGTATGCAGAGTAGTATGACAGATTATCACTGCTACATCTTTTGGCTTTCGGTATTGTCATTCGGTCTGTAATAGCTACTAAGATAGCTGTGGTCAGTTTCTCTAATTTTCATAATATGGCTTTCACATTTCATCCTGTAATTTTAGAGAAATTTATCCTGTTGCTATTTTTTATTTATTTTTTTGATAATCAGTTGATACATGAATTTGACATTATGAAACACTGCTTTGGCTCCTAACAAGTGGCTACTGTTGCTTTGCATTTCTGTGGACACATTGTAGAGTGATGTGTCAGCTGCTCTATAATGTAAAGGTAAGTAACTGTCGTAAAGTGTTTTGAGCTCAATTTTTAAATAAGGGAAAAAAGTAAGCTTGACAACTAAACAACCGCCCCTTTGCAGGAACATATTTGTTCGCTTTCCTTAAACCTTTGTGTTTGCTCCTTATATTAAGAAGTAGAATACTTAAATCTGGTGTACCATTCCTTTTAAAGCTTGTTTATCAAGATTCTGCTTACTTCAGTGGTAAAAATGAATTAAGAAACACTGTATTTGTGGTGTTGATTAGGTTTTTGCAGCAAATGTATTTCTTTTTATAATATGAAAAACGCAGTGAATGAATGTGTTCGAATAGCATTGGAGTGACAGAGATGCAGTCTGCAGTTTCAAATTTATTGATGGATGACGTATGAGAGTAGTTAAAACTAAACCTGCTGTAGGGCTAATTCTGGGTCAGTTCACAGACATAAGCAGTAGCAAACGTCTGGTTGTCTACGTGAGATGCTTTGAGAATGAAGCAACAAAGTCAGTGTTGACAGGAATGCTGAAGCAATGAATAGCAAAGGAGAGACCATTTTTCATCTAATGTTTTCTAAATGTAAAAATGCAAACACTTTCCCAACAGTAAATGTCAGCTGCCTGGCAAGACAACTTGTTCACAAATTCATAAAATATTTGAAAAATCTTGTTATAAAAGAAACTTGAAAGAACTTTTGTGAAGGAAAGTATCCTGAAACATGTGGCATTGATGATATGCCTATAATTAGATTTTTCTGCTTCTGAATAAGCATTACTTATTTTTTTAGTAATTGATTTAAAAAAGTCATTAATAAATTGATTATTCTCTGATCATGTAGCATTGTTTTTGAAGTGCCAAACTGATATACAATTTGAGCCTTCATTTGCTTGTGTTGAGCTAATTATAATATTATTTAATAAATGACAATTGTTCTGTATTTAAATCAAAAATAAGTAGAATCTAATTAAGCAGTAGTAGTCTCCTTTCATTATTTCTGTTGTTGAACATCTAGCAGAATTGTTTTATTTTTTAATTAAAGTACTCTTATTATGTTGTGCAATTAAAGTACTCTCTTTCAGTATCCTCTAGAGAGAAATTGGTATGGGGCAACTCAATATACAGTATGCCATGTTAATTCCAAATAAAACATTTTTATGTTTTCTGCTTCAGAACTTCTGCTGAAGTATTTTGAAGTGGAAGCACTAAGGCACAATGATGTATAGCAGTGATTCCCAACCTCTCCCAAACCATGGCACCTTTAGTGAAATCTTTTCAGCTAACCGCACCCGTTCACTCTGATATGTAATTACTCAAATTAACAATCTTAACTCCTCAGTTGAGTAGAATGAGATTCCTATTTTTATAAGGTGTACCAACTATACATTTTTGCATTTACAAAGGTAACAAAAATAAATTGCCAGTAAACCAGTCTCAAATGAAAAACTTGAACACAACACAAACATGAAAAGTGCAATAAGTCACAAGGCACAAAGCAGACTATAACGTCATAATTAATGCGAAGGCTGGCTTCGAAGAGAATTTCAAAGTTTGTCAATACGAGCTCGAACTGCAGTTGACAAACACACTCGTAAGTCATTTTCAACTGACAATGAACATCCTCTGTGTTTTGTCTTCAGTAGTGTCAATGCCGAGAATGCCTTTTCACACAGATAAGTGGTGCAGAATGGAATAAGTATGCCGACAGCCTTAACACCTAACACAGGACGTTCCTTTTCAACCATAATCCAAAACTCTGTTAAATTCATGTCCTTAAACTTCAGCTGTAATGTTCGGTCACTCGCAGTGTCAAGTAGCTGTTCTTTCTCTGTCATCTGTAAGTTAGACAAGTCCAACTGCTGATAGAATGGGTTCCTTATCCAGTCATTGCCAGGGATGTCTAAACTTGGAAAGTAATGTTGCAAATTGTCTCCCAACTGTGACAAATGCTTAACAATGGCATCATGCAACACGACGGCACCAGGATCAGCCTGTACTGCACGAGGAAACATGCAAATTAAATGGGTTGTTTCTATTTCACTTGTCCACATCAGAAGTTTACGACGGAAAGCTTGCAGCTTGTCAGTAACAGACAGTATGTTTGAGTCATTGCCCTGCATGCCCGAATTCAATGCATTCAATACTTCAAAAATGTCAACGAGATATGCAAGTTTACTGCACCATGTTGGATCAGCCAACAGTGTTAAGAACTCGTTGTTTGCTTGTTCATTAAGAAAGAACTGGTGGAGTTCATCTCTCAGTTCATACACCCTTGACAGAACTTTACCTCTTGACAGCCATCTGACTTCTGTATGCATTAGCAGAGTGTAATGTTCTCATCCCATGTCTTTGCACAGTTTCTCAAACAGTCTGCACTTGACTGGACGGACTTTGATGAAGTTAACAATTTTAATGACCTGGGGCCTCATGTATAAACGGTGCGTACGCACAGAAATGTTGCGTACGAACCTTTCCACGCTCAAATCGCGATGTATAAAACCTAAACTTGGTGTAAAGCCACGCACATTTCCACGGTAACTCATACCTTGGCGTACGCAATTTCTCCGCTCGGTTTTGCAGACTGGCGGCACCCAGCGTCAAAGCAGTGCTACTGTTCCTATGTGGTTACTCTTTCTTAGATCCACATCCACGGCGGCGGCTTTGTCAAATACACTGAAATTAACCGCATATCGTTCATAAATTTAATGCATCTGATTGTAATTAACCTGTAACAATATAATGGTCCACAGAATGGTCAAACTACTGTTCCTGTGTGCTCATCCTTTCTTTCTTAGCTCCACATTCCTGACGCGGCTTTATAAATACACTGAAATTAACTGCATATTGTTTATTAGTGTAATGCATCTGATTGTAATTAACCTGCTGCAATATAATGGGCCAGGGAATAGCCATAGTATTCCAAATACCATAACTGCTTTAGCGTTGTTACGCTCACTGCATCTTGTTCTTCTTTTTGCTGTTCCCGTTAAGGGTTGCCACTGCGGATCATCTTTTTCCATATTACTCTCACTGCACCACTCGGAGTATTTATATCACTGTATCTGAGTGTGAATAACAGCAGCAGATGATCGGAAAGAGAATTATCGGTATACAGTTTCAAGTACACACTACCTCAACCACGGCAAAAAGCGTCAAAGCCTTTCCTGTACGGACCTCGCGTTTCAGAAACAGTTTCATCCCAAGAACTATAAACGCACTCAATCACCTCACTGTAAACTTGCACTACAGTTATAATATTGCACAACCTGCGCTACTTTATAAAGCGCGTATGATGACAATATCATTTTTAAGATGAAATGCAGCAAAATATGTTGCTTACAGTATACAGATAAAACTTTAACTTCATTTAAATAATCTGTATTGCTAATAAATAAATATGTGAGGACACGGTGCCTTAGCGTATAGCTGGTTCAAGGATAGCTCCTGCCTTGCGTTGTATTCTTGCTGGTGCTGACGCGACACTGGAAGGATAGACGAATAGAATAATTAAACATGTACTACGAAGATATTTCAATGTTCCTTAAAAGTTTTGAAGAATCGGCGTTCTAAGCTTACAAATGGCTTAACGTCTATTACAGAGCTGATTGTGTGGCGATTAGAGAAAGAAAAGTATGGACAGGAATTGGAGGTTAGTACGTTTGAAAGAGACAGTACTTCTGTAATAAATTATTTCATCGAAGGTCGCACATGGTGCAGCAAGCCTCTTGCGTGAGATATGAACAATCACTGCGTCACCGTGTTCCCATATTTAATAACATGCTTTCATTCCTATCATCATGAAAATGATATCACGTATACATCTCAGTATTTTAATTATTCAGAGAGCTGTAATATGTCGAATGTAATGGATTCTGTGCCCTGTCGGAGAAAGAGAAAGAACGGAAGCACGTAGTGATTCACACACACAGAGCACATAGAAGATCAAACACAGAAAAAAGCATTTAACATGCTACTTGAGAAACTAGTAAAATAAACGATTTAAAGATGAAGTTTATGATGTTCTACTTTAATGGCAAAATAAACAACGTGATTAAAGTGGAAATTTCGAGATTAAAGTTGACATTTCGTGCTTTTTTCCCACTGTGTGCCTATGTTTTTTGTTTGTACCCTAATAAGCTTTCATATGACACTCAGACGGTGGGCTACGACTCGCCTTTTCACAGCGACTTTGATATGTGATTTCTTTTTTATTTCGGGCACTGTGCGACTTTGTGAATTTGATCTTTCGAGTTTTTCCGGCACTCTGTCACTCGATCAACTTTCTTTTGTTGATTATACCACTGTTTAAACCAACAAATAGTACGTTTTTCCTTTGCCTCCACTTGGTATTCGCTGAAATTCTTGTATTTTCCCCTGTGCTTTTCCCATTGTCTTTTCACACAAGGCTATTTATATTGATTTGCATATTCAAAAAGGCGTAATTCTGGGAGGAGTTGGGGCGGGACAGAAGGCGCGTGCACGTGCGTTACTTTTCACGCTGATCGGGATTTATGTAGTGGAAGAACGTGAAAGTATGCGTGCGCCCAGATTCCTGCATCTGGATTTTTCTGTGCGTACGCACAATCCCGCTTTTGTGCTTACGCCATGTTATAGTGTGAGTTCTACGCACGGCGTTATACATGAGGCCCCTGATCTAAAACTGACTGCAGTTCAGTTCCCAGCGTCTTGCTCACAAGTGCTTCTCTATGTATGAAACAATGGGTGGTGATTATGTTCGGATTTTCATGCTTAGCAAATGCCGTGAAGCCACGCTTTTTGCCGGTCATAGAAGGAGCACCATCTGTGCAAATAGCAACACACCATTCCCACAACAAATCATTCTCACTGAAAAACGCGCAAACATGTTTAAATACATCGTCTCCCTTCGTTTCAATAAGTTCCTTGCAAAACAGAAACTGTTCCAACATTTCTGTGCCGTTCGAAAACCGTACAAAGGCCAGCAACTGGGATTTTCCATTAACATCTGTAGACTCATCGATCTGCAGAGCAAATCGTTTACAGGTCTGAAGTAAAACGCACACGTTGTTGTTGATGTCAGATGACATGGCTTCTATCTTCCTAGAAACGGTGTTGTTTGACGATGGCATTTTGAATATCACTTTTTCTGCATCGTCACCAAGCATCATTTTCACCATTATCTTGCATGCTGGCATAATCATGACTGTATTAAAGCACACAGGTAGCATGACTTTAGTCTTGAGGTGTAACTGGTGGTATTATTATTATCTGTTCAAATCAAATTTTTTTTATGTTCTGACACCTGGCAACAGCACCCTTAGTCCATGCTCACGGTATACCAGGGTGCCGCGGCACACGGGTTGGGAAGCACTGATATAAAGAAACCATATCTAATGTGTTAGTGGAGGTTCAGGCTCACTTAGTTGTGTAGTTAATAGTAGTATTGAAACAAATCCCTCTTTATTTCTAACAAATATCTATGAAATTTGTAAATTTGTCACTGGGACAAATACAGTACTGTCTGTCTATTTAAAAGTTAATTAAGGCAGGGTAAGTATACTTGAGCAATATTTGAACAGGATGGGAGTGACTAAGTCTGCAGTGATACGTTATGTATTGTGTATGTGTAATAGATAATCTTATTTTTTGAGCTTTAGCTAGTCTTGTGATATGGCGTCTTCTACCGGAGTCTACACAGTCAAAAATAACAAATATTTAGTCACTTATGGGAGTTGTCTTTTTAAGTAAGTCTTTGTTAAAATTTTTTACTGAAGTTCTGAAGTGATAAAAATGTTAATTGCTTTTCATAAATAATGTTAATCTGTGAGTTGTTCATTAATTTACAATTGCAAACAAACACCTAGCCATGCAGTCTCTATTTACAAATATTTGTGAAAGACGGTGGGTTGTTCCGAAGAGTTCAGTGACTTCAAGCATGATATGGTGATACTGTGTTTCGTCAAAAATAAGACCGGGTCTTATATTAATTTTTCCTCCAAAAGACGTGCTAGGACTTATTTTCAGGGGATGTATTGTTTTTCCATGAAGAAAAAATCGACATTTCTCTCTATTATAAAAAAAAATCTTGGAGGGCTTGAAAGGAGACGATATGCGATTTTCTCGGAGACGTTTTAACGGCCCGCAAGACAAGGCAGTGAGACAAAAGGATAGCTGCTGCACAGGCTTTTAAATGATCGACACGCAGCACAACAGCAGTAAGACCGTGGCTGATCCGACCGCGTCTCCTTAGAGTGCGTTCAGCCCCTCCTTCACAACGCGAGCGGCAGAGACGCAAAGTGGCTGGTGAGCAGCGCGCCCCGGGGTTTGGGCAAATGAAGCGAGCCGGGGGCACAACCCCCTAGTATTCTGGAACAATAATCTACATTTATTCAAATACAGTCATGTCATCTTCTGGAACATCATCATAACTCTCTAAACCCCGAATTCCATTATGAATTTCTTGCGATTCCGTTTCCTTAAGAACAATTGGCTCTAATCTCTCATGTCTAGCAATAGAGCTTTTCCTTAAATGAGTACCTCTTTTTTTCTTGATGAATGGAGATTGGGAGCCTGGCTTTCTCATCCAACATCAGTGTCTGACCTCGTAAATGCTCTTCAGAATGAAAGAGCACAAATTTCCATAGAAACACTCCAAAATCTTGTGGAAAGTCTTCCAAGAAGAGTGGAAACTGTTAGATCTGCAAAGTGGGGGGGTGGCAAATCCATATTAAAGTCTGTGTATTTCAAGGCAATCTCTTTTAATTACCTAATTGTGTAATGGTCAGGCGCCCCAATACTTTTGTCCATATTGTGTATCTAGTTCTGGGTAGGAGTTTTGTCTCAGAACATTCGGTAGCATTGTGCAGGTCTTGCAGATTTCTCTTAAGCATGTGTATGTTCTCTGATTTCATTTAATTCCAGAGGTGCCACATTGGTTTGACATCTGGGGATTGTGCAACCCATTGCTTTAAACTAAATAGGGCTTGAATTTTACTGCAGGATTTTGGCTGTCCTGCGGTGGGTTGGCAGGATTGGTTCCTGCCTTGTGCCCGGTGTTGGCTGGTATTGGCTCCAGCAGACTCCCGTGACCCTGTGTTCTGATTCAGCGGGTTGGAAACTGGATGGATGGATTTTGGCTGTCCAGCCGATTTCAAAATCCTGCATAGTTTAAGGTAATTAAGTGGGCAGATACAGCTGTACTTTAAAGACAAATAAGACATTAATCATTTCTATTTTTGCCATAATTAAATTAGCAGAGACATAATTTTGTATTAGTTCATATTTGAAAGTGCAATGATGTGACCAACTGTCAGTTGAGTGAGTAGGGAGATTATAGCTTTTTAATACAGTGCCATACACAGCCACAATGAAGGAATGAAGGCTTCACACTTTCTCTCAGATTACTATGAAAATAACTACAACTGTCAATGCAGTCATCCTTTTCCTTGTACAATTATGCAGTTCTTGGGTGGAGGAGTTGGTGCTTATTAAAGATCCACCTCTACCCCTCATTCATTGGTCATGAGCCTGTTGGCACTTTTAAAGCTTAATCTTATTGGAGAGCGCTTCCAGTTTGTGCATTTGTTATTTTTCCAGAAGTGTTTAACAGTAGTTTTGCAAAATATGCATGCATTCTTGATGTTGTGACCATATGACCTGGAATGTAGGTTTTGCAACACGAGTGACTTGAGATTTTTTCTTGGACCTTTTAGTATCCTTCCATGTTGTTCAGTATTAGCTTATAAACTTTGATGTCCATAAAAACACAAGGTAAGTCAGCACAGGCTAACAAATTTTTGAGTGGCATATTCCTTTAAAGTCACTCATGCTTCTTTTCAATTCTAACGTTTGGTGTATCACCGATCTTTTGACTGTATCTGCGTTAGGGATGTCATGATATCAGGATTTAAAATTTCACAATACATGATACCTTTTAATACCACTGGAAAAAACGCAAATCTCATTCAAACACTTTCTATTAAAACCTCAATTATTAAAGTGAAAAATATGGTGTTTTCTGCAATTGGAAATGAAATATATAAATACTAATACATGTCACTTATTTTGCTGATGCATTTATCCAAGGTGACATACAATATTTGAGATGCAACAATTTTACATTTCTTTTGTTTGTCATTTTGGAGCACAGACAGGTGAAGTGATCTCATAGCCACACAGTGTCAATAGAAGGAATTGAAATTGCCACCTCAGGGATTGATGTCCAAAGCCTAGATAGATAGATACTTTATTAATCCCAAGGGGAAATTCACCTACTCCAGCAGCAGCATACTGATAAAGAAAATATCAAAGAGTGATAACAATGCAGGTATACAGACAGACAATAACTTTGTATAATGTTAACGTTTACCCCCCCGAAGAGTCGCATAGTGTGGGGGAGGAACGATCTCCTCAGTCTGTCAGTGGAGCAGGAAAGTGACAGCAGTCTGTCGCTGAAGCTGCTCCTCTGTCTGGAGATGATACTGTTTAGTGGATGCAGTGGATTCTCCATGATTGACAGGAGCCTGCTCAGTGCCCGTCGCTCTGCCACGGATGTCAAACTGTCCAGCTCCGTGCCTACAATAGAGCCTGCCTTCTTCACCAGTTTGTCCACGCCTGAGGCGTCCCTCTTCTTTATGCTGCCTCCCCAGCACACCACCGCGTAGAAGAGGGCGCTGGCCACAACCGTCTGATAGAACATCTGCAGCATCTTATTGCAGATGTTGAAGGACGCCAGCCTTCTAAGGAAGTATAGTCTGCTCTGTCCTTTCTTACACAGAGCATCAGTATTGGCAGTCCAGTCCAATTTATCATCCATCTGCACTCCCAGGTATGATCACGGGGTCCATGAGGGGCTTGGGCCTCCTAAAATCCACCACCAGCTCCTTGGTTTTGCTGGTGTTCAGGTGTAGGTGGTTTGAGTTTAACTAAGTCCTTGATTAGGTCCCTATACTCCTCCTCCTGCCCACTCCTGATGCAGCCCACAATAGCAGTGTCGTCAGCGAACTTTTGCATGTGGCAGGACTCTGAGTTGTATTGGAAGTCCGATGTATATAGGCTGAACAGGACCGGAGAAAGTATAGTCCCCTGCGGTGCTTATATGTTTATATGGTTATTTTTATATTGTCATGCTTGGGTCACAGATTTGCACAGAAACACAGGAGGTTTTAGAGAGACAGGAACTTTATTCAAACACTGCAAACAAACATTTGTGTCTTTTTTTCAAAAGTTTAAACGTGCTCCATGACAAGACAGAGATGACAGTTCCGTCTCACAATTAAAAGAATGCAAACATATCTTCCTCTTCAAAGGAGTGCGCATCAGGAGCAGAGAATGTCCGAGAGAGAGAGAAAAAAGCAAACAATCAAAAATTAATAGGGCTGTTTGGGCTTTTAAGTATGTGAAGCACCCCTGGACAAAGCAGCTGCAAGGAAGGGAGCAATGTGAAAGTAGTCTTTCAGCATTTTTTAGAGGAGCGTCCGTATCCTCTAGGCCAGTGTGCGAACAGCCCCTCTGCTCACACCCCCTTCGTCAGGAGCAGAGAATGTCAGAGAGAGTGAGAGACAGAGAAAAGCAAACAATCAAAAATCAATACGTGCCATTCAAGCTTTTAAGTATGCGAAGCACCGTGCAGGAAGCATGTCGCTTGACAAAGCAGCTGCAAGGAAGCCCAGCAAGGAAGGGAGCAATGTGACGGTAATCTTTCAGCATTTTTAGACGAGCATCTGTATCGTCTAGGGGTGCGAACAGCCCCTCTGCTCACACCCCCTCCGTCGGAAGCAGAGAATGTCAGATCAAGAGAGAGAGAGAGAGAGAAAAGCAAACAATCAAAAATCAATACGTGCTTTTTGATCTTTTAAGTATGCGAAGCACCGTGCGGGAAGCATATCGCTTGACAAAGCAGCCAATATCGCATGACAAAGCAGCCATAAGTAAGCCCAGCAAGGAAGGGAGCAATGTGAAGGTAATCTTTCAGCATTTTTTGAGGAGCGGCCGTATCCTCTAGGGGTGCGAACAGCCCCCGTGCTCACAATATATTTGAGGAGTTTTATTTAATACGTAATACGCGCTCTGGTTGGGTAGCTTCTCAGCCATCTGCCAATAGCGTCCCTTGTATGAAATCAACTGGGCAAACCGACTGAGGAAGCATGTACCAGAAATTAAAAGACCCATTGTCCACTGAAACCCACGAACCAGCGAAAAATCTGCGATATATATTTAAATACGCTTACATATAAAATCTGCAATAGAGTGAAGCCGCAAAAGTCGAAGCGCGATATAGGAGGGATTACTTTACTCTGAGGTGAGAGTGGGTTGGGGTGGTCAAACCTGTTAAAGTTGTTCATCTGGTTTGCTTTCTCCACATCTCTCTCGATGGTGGCACCCCGCTTCGAGCTGCAGCCAGTGATGGTCTTCATCCCATCCCACTCTTCCTTCATGCTGTTATTCTGCAACTTCTGCTCCAGCTTTCTCCTGTACTGCTCCTTCGCCACCCTGGGAGTTCCTTCTGCACGCGCTTGAGCTCATGCTGATCACCGCCTTTGAAAGCCCTTTTTTTCTGGTTCAAAAGGCCCTTGATGTCACTTGTAATCCATGGCTCGTTGTTAGCATAGCAGCTTACTGTTCTTACTGAAACTACAATGTCCATACAGAAGTTGATGTAGTCAGTATACCACATTATGCCACACTGCCTGCCAAAACTATGCTACACTGCCATAATAGTAACAGCAGGTTTAAAATAGATATACTCATGAAGAAGTTACCCAACTATCATTTAACTAATCTTGTGTTGTGATTCATAAATGGAAAATTAAAATGCAGGGCTTGAATTTTAATCTGTGATGGACATGGGGAATCCCACATTGTAATTTTTATATTTGCATCATTAGCAGGTTAAAAACAAATTAAAGAGAAGAGATGAGTCATTGATTCATTTTCCAAATGTCACAAAATCCTGGAACTTTAATTTTCCAAATCTGTCTTTCATTTTTTTTTTTTTTACTTTTGTCCAAAGATTAATTTCCTTCCTTAAGTCAGTCTTGTCACCTTTACGTTAATCCATTATTTCAGAACTCCTATAAAACATCAATAAAGTATCTTTTATGACTGATCAGACATTATTATTGCTAAATCTGTGAATAAGTTCAGAGGTAAAATGTTTAACTGGTAGACTACATTACACTCCCCAACGTACCCTCCAAGTACATGACATACAATCAGTTCTTAACAATCGTGCTTTAATTTTTGTGACTTAACTATTTTCACAAGTTTTTTTTTTTTTTTTTCCTTCTTTCAATTTTTTGCGCTAATGGCCTTTTCACATTTGTGCATGTGGCAATGAATAGTAGAAAACAAATGAAAGCTGTGATATGTGCAAGTTTGAAGTGCAGCTTGTAGCGGTCAGGGGCCGCTAAGATTCACACCGTCCAGGCTGACGGTGATTTATTTATTTTAATATAAGAGATCCCAGGAACGTCCCCAGCCTTGAATCGACCCACACACACTCACAACAGAAACCAATAAAGCACACTGGGAAAGGCAAACAATTAAGAGTATAATGAAACACAATTAACTAAATGTACTACCACCCCGACCCCTTCGGCGATTATTACATTTAACATATACTGCCTGGCCAAAAAAAAATGTCGCCACCTGGATTTAACTAAGCAAATAGGTACGAGCCTCCTATTGGATAATTACTGCATGGGTGATTGTCTTTCAGCTGGCAACAAGTTATTTAACCCCAACTGGTGCAATGAGTTGTTTCTCATTTCTTAAACAACCATGTCGAAAGACACATCTCGTGGTCGTGGAAAAGATGTTAGTCTGTTTGAGAAGGGTCAAATCATTGGCATGCATCAAGCAGAGAAAACATCTAAGGAGATTGCAGAAACTACTAAAATTGGGTTAAGAACTGTCCAACGCATTATTAAAAACTGGAAGGATAGTGGGGACCCATCATCGTTGAGTAAGAAATGTGGCCGGAAAAAAATCCTGAATGATCGGGATCGGCGATCACTTAAACGTTTGGTGAAATCAAATCAAAGAAAAACAACAGTAGAACTCAGGTCTATGTTTAATAGTGAAAGTAAGAGCATTTCCACCTGAATATACTGAATGACCAGGTTATTCCATCAATGGATTTTTTTCTTCCCTGATGGCACGGACATATTCCAAGATGACAAAGCCAGGATTCATCTGGCTCAAATTGTGAAAGAGTGGTTCAGGGAGCATGAGACATCATTTTCACACATGGATTGGCCACCACAGAGTCCAGACCTTAACCCCATTAAGAATCTTTGGGATGTGCTGGAGAAGGCCTTGGACAGCGGTCAGACTCTACCATCATCAATGCAAGATCTTGGTGAAAATTTAATGCAACACTGGATGGAATTAAATCTTGTGACATTGCAGAAGCTTATCGAAACAATGCCACAGCGAATGCGTGCCGTAATCAAAGCTGAAGGTGGTCCAACGAAATATTAGTGTGTGACCTTTTTTTTTTTTTTTTTTTTTTTTTTTTTTGGTGGCAACTTTTTTTTGGCCAGGCAGTGTATATATACACACAAACACCACACAGCAAAGTCCATGAAAACCAATCCGGATGAAAAATGGGAAGTGACGAAATTAAGCCCAGCGATCTGTAGGTTGAAAGGGTGAAGGAAAAACACAGTCCTACCAGTAGTTACTGAAAGGATGAAATCAGATGGATGGTTCAGGAGCGCTCCACTCTTCCGTAAAACCAATGAATCCAACACAGTCCTCAGTGCACAGGTAGACAGACGATCCAGACCCCAACAAACAAATAAAGTCCAGGACACAATGATTAATTAGAGTTCCAATAACAGCAGGCAGCACGACAGATGAACGCAACACACAGCGCACCAAACGAAACAAACTTTTTTTTTTTCCTTTTGCCCTCTTTTAAACCTCCTTTGACCACTTTTGACCCCTGCAGCCCCTGCAAGGACTGCTGGGAGATGCAGTTCTTATAAAGTAGCACTGCTACAAGCAATATCCTACTAGATGTAGTGCCCAATGGAATCAGTTTAATTTTTTTTTTTTTCGGTTTTCAGTTTTATTTTTCCTTGATTCAGATACTTTTTTTTTTTTTCCTTTTTTTTAACTATAAGAAAGTAGCAACAGCTACGACAAAACAAACAATAATGAAATCGAACTTTACATTCCTTTTTAATGAAAAGCACACTAGCACAACTGAACCTTATTTTGGAGTTCCATTCATCAGGTAGGCTTGCTCAGCACAATCTCTTTCAGTGACAAGAACATTGCCCATCTCCTTTTCCTGGCAGTCTTCTTGAAGAAGGCAGAGTTTACCCACATCACTATTGATGTCTCATTAAAGTGTATATAGTGCTCCCAGGTCTCCCTCACCAAACTCATGACACAAGCAGGGTAATTGTACACTGTTAGGCATAACTGCTTTTAAAACTTCCTGGTATGCTTTCAGACAGTATGATGCATTGTCTGCAACCACTGCTAAAATGTCATTAAGATTTAGCTGGTTGTTGTGAAGGGACTGAAGTGCTGCCCGTGAAAAGGTGGGAAAGTTGCAGCTCTCCATAAAGATAGTATCTGCCAAAAAATACTGGTCTTCAGTACCTGTAATTGTAATTATGTAAATTGTTTCTAATGATTCTTAAACCTTAAATGTTTACAGATTGAAAATGTACATCATTACATCTGTAGCTTCATCTGTTATATATCTTAAAATAATTAATTACAAAGCAAAAGCTAACTAATCCGCAAATTAGACAGAATTAAAGAGAGACCCGCTTTTAACGGCTCATTGTATCTGAGGAGAAGCCTACTCTTCTGCTCAGGTTTGTAGGTGCCGAGTTTATAACGCAAGAGTCAAGTGTGGACCTTGTGTGTCTCAACACCGCGAGGCAAAACATTTATTAAATCCAGAAACGTAAATTTTTAAAGGGAACCCATTAACAATCAGTGCCGTTCACTAATAACATTTTTCCACAGGAAAAACTTAATACAAGTTAAATATAATTTAATTGGTTAAATGATTTACAGTAAATAAAATAATTACCATACAGCCAAATGTTTACTCAGCTATCACTATGTTGAGAACTATGTGGTCTCGACTATCAGTGATCTCATCAACTACAACAAAAGTTTTCTTGCCAGGAATCTTTTGAACGGCGTCCATATGTTGTTCAAAGACATGGAGCAAATGAGTTTGACGAAGACTGCTTTCGTTTTCTGGCAGCACGCCTCCTTATTTACAATGCTTAATAAAGAAAGGATGCATCTTAATAATTTTTTCAAGCGTTATGTCTTATCTCACATGGCCACAAAGTCTTCTACAAACTGGCGTCTTGCATCCGACAATTTTTTTTCCTTTATTATTACCTGAAGGGGAACACTTTTTGATCTTAATTCCTCCTTGTTTTTGAGATGGGTTTTAGATTTGACATGGTCATTGCAAGTATCTCTTTCTGTCCAGTCTATGGTATGCTGCAAAACTTGCAGAAAAGTTATCCAGATTCGTAAAAGTCGTTGGGATATTATTGTGCCCTCAATTTTGCAGTTAAACTTGTGTTTCTTAGTTTTTTCAATGTAGTTAGGGTATCTGATACTGCTTGCTTCGACATTTCTGTCTCATGCAGTTAGGTAATTCGCATGCCTTTAACGAGAAAACATACAAGAAACATGCGCTCAAACAGAGGCACAACTGAATTTGTATGAAGAATTGCATTCGCTTGAAAAACTAGAAAATAGTATCTGAGTGACAGAACTACAGATTATTCAATTGTTTAATGTATTGAGAAGTTTTGTAACACTCACCCTTTCAGTCTCTTTATTCCCCACATTTCCGTTTTTAATGTGCTAATTCCGTGATTCCGTCCGTGTTATCTGCATCACGGAAATCATAGGGCTGTATAGATGATTCACAGGATTTGTTTACCCTATCATTGCATACAGTTTCCCGTCTTTTTGTTGCATACTTCCATTGTTTTGCTTAAAATAAATACTAAGTTTTGTGTTGCAATTATGCCCCCAAAGTATAGTGCAAGTCCTTCAGGTACTAAGCTTGCAAAGTCAGTGATATGACTTATTGAGAATATGTGTTCCATGGCAGAAAGTTGCTAGCCACTGTCAGCTGCCAGTTTGACGTTAACGAATCGACCAGGTAGCTGGAGCCTTCAAAGCGGCCAGCCCCATAATCAATTGAAGTCTTAAGGTTAAACATCAACTTGCCTCTGCTATGCTCACATACAGATTTCAAGTGGCCCTCAAAACAGATGTTGATCTTCAAAGCCAGCCTTAAAGGACAGAGTGTTGGAGGTGATGTTGAGACCTCACCAGTCCTGGCATCCTGACAACAGTGACTAAAGCTTTGTTTAATTGAGGTGTTCGCACAAAAGGTCAAAGAATTCCAACGAATGACTGGTGTGAAAAAATGTTTTTTGCATGTTACTGATTGTATTTTGTGTACTGCATTTTATGGGTTATTTCTTGGTTAATTCTGTTATGAAGTGTGCATGTTTCAAGAATATGTTATAAAGAATTAAATACAGAAAATTGCATTTTGAGCAGTGTCTAGCAAAAGATTAGTTTTTGGTGGCTGCGGGAACCTAACCACCAATTTCGCATAGGTTCAATATATTAACATTCGTATTTTTAAGTTTGTGTATCCCCAGCAAAAGCTGAGGATTGACTGTACAGTATATGTGTTCACTACGTTTGTCTCAATTTGGGGATAATGTGAATGGATGTTAGTTTTGAGATCAAAAAATCAAATGACAAATTTCATGTTTTCCATATTTGTATTTAGTGCTGTGTGCCTCAAAGCACTAAAAAAAGTTTGGTATTATCAAATGGAGCAGCTTATTTCATTGCAGTTAATGATTTAAATTGATTAAAACCTTTAAGTGCATGTATATTTACATTTAAGCAGTGTTTAATTTCCAATATCAAATAATTGAGAATATATATACATATATAAAATATATTAGTTTTTTTGTTTTGTTAGAGAACTGCTAAAAATTACTTTTTCATTTAAGCCTTGTTTCAGATAAGTACATTACTGAAAAAATTAAACAAGATAACCGCTTGTAATTATGAGAAGCATTTTATTTTCTGTTATGTATTATGGATACATATTTTATTAGTTAAAGTATGCATTTTAAGGAAATTTTATTTTAGTATTTTTATGGTCATTGAACAATAAAGAATACAGAAATTCATTGTGTTAATAAAAATGAGCACTTAACAACCATAGTCTCTATTTCAAGTGTAAAAATAATAAGGCATCGATTAATAAAAATTAGCTTAATTAATTGCAAAATTTTATGTAATTAATCACATCTAACATTAAAACATGTAATTATAAAATTATCACATATCATCTGGTAAATACACCCTGAATGAAAAGTTAATGTAGAATCAACACAAAGGAATTAAATTAATGGCATAGCATAAACTTAAACAATGACTTTAAACCTGAAGTTTTAACAAAATACTACTTGAGCAAGTAAAACCTGAATTTGAATGCCTTCCTAAGAGGAAAGCTGAAAAGAAGGCAATACGAACATGAGGCCAATGTATCAATTATGAAATTGGCATAGCTTATGATATACAGACATGTCAAAGTAAAAATTAAACGATTGAAACGACTGTTGACTTTTGAATGAACTGCTGAAGACTGATATAGTTGAAAGAATAAGCATCTCTTAAATGGGTCTACATTAAAACTTGTGTTTAAAACTCTGTAAATACTATCCTCAATTGTTAATCACCATCAATGACTTAATAATTATACTCTACACAAGAATTTTTCTACTGGTGCACCATGGAAATAACAATGGTGTGCCCCCTTGGTTCTGACTTAAGAGGGACATGCTCCTCAGGTGGTGGGGACCTGTCCAAGGAGGACAGGACTACCTGGGGAAGCTGACATAAAAGCAGCTCTTTGATTGCCTTTTTGCAGACATGGCACTTTAGGGTCGATCTACCTGGGTGCTTGTTTGCCAATGACTCTTGCAGAGCCGAAGGAGAGTGGGAAAACTAATTGCCTCTGACCCTGGGTCAGTGGAGTTGGAAAGGGAAAGGACCACCTGTAAGAGTGGGCAAAGGGACAAAGCAGCTGTGAAATGCATCCAAACTGCTCACTATGTGCTGTGTCTATGAAAGGCAATCTCTGAGCTGCTTTTTTTTTTTTTTTTTTTTTGCTGCCCCTTTTGGACAGTTTAGCAAGTGTATAGAGTTATCGTCCCTTAAGATGTTTTGCGTTACAGAAAGTGTGGGACCACAGGAAAAATGGTTGGGAAAACAGTGGTCTTTCTACATCTTTGTTCCTGGAATGCTAAAAAGTATCTCCATAGCTGCTATCTTGTTGGTTATGTTGTGTTCTTTGCATAAATTAGCGAAGATATTGCAAACTTGAAAATGTGTAGGGATAATTATTAAACTTCTGTTTCATAGAATTTTGTCATTATATTAGGACAAGTGAGCATTGTAAGCTGGCTGGCAGACTGGTGAGTTAAATATAGAGGTACTACAGACTTGTTTTGGTTTTAGTGCCACTCAAAGAAAATGTATTTTGCATGAATGTAATATGATATTGATTCAGTCTTCTTACAAAAACAGCACTGCATGTTCAAATAAAAACCAGGAGAAATTCGGTATGTGACTGCAGGAATTATATTATTTAAAAAAAAAAAAAAAACATCACACACAAATACAGACCTTTGTTTTTACTGCTCTTAGCCAATTAAGGATTTAGTTCATTAATAGCTTCATGCATGCTTAATGAGCACAATGATGCAACCGATGTTCGTTTTACTCTTTCAGCTTGTTGGGTCACGATGTTGTAAGAGGAGACAAAATGATGGTGTGATGAATTGCTTTTTAATACGGATCCTTAATGCAGAACATAGAAAGGAAAGGAGGATTCATATTCATTATGCCAGTTGGCAGGTTGTCATACTTGATTACTAAATATGGATATGCAAATGCTAAACTTGTTGTTTGTTTGGTTTTTGAAGTCAAACTGATGTCCATTCATGTAATCCCAAAAAAGTGACAAATGTAGTGAAAGATCACATATCATGTAATTAATCCTCCAATCGGGGTTTTTTAAGGCCAGTACTGATTACCAGTTTAATGTTACTGAATTGGCTGATTCCGATTCTGATTTTTTATTTTTTTTTTTATTTTATTTTGACCCCTTTAAAAACATTTTACATTAAGCACTTGCATAAACAGAAACTTGGAAGCCATATGTCCTATGTTAAATTGTTAACTTTGGTATTTTTATAGTTGAACTGTAGACCACAGATGTTCTGTTAATTTTAATTAACAAAATTAAATATTTGTTTACTTACCACAAAAATACTAAAATAAAATTTCCTTAAAATACTTTAACTGATATATTCAAAAGTATTTATCCATAATTTTACACTAAAGAAAATAAAATGATTCTCATAATTACAAGCTGTCCACTTATTTCCTCTGTAATGTACCTATGTGAAGCAAAGATTAAATAAAAGTAGTTAACGCCTTTTCTCTAACTTTGATTTTGTAAAAAAAAAAAAAAAAAAAATGGTATTTACAATTAATCTCTGCTGAATGGTAAAACATACATTCACTTTTAATCATTTAAAATACTTTTTTGTTAAAAATATACATTTAAATTTTACAAGTAAAATGCAGACATTGCTGTTTAGCTAACAAGCTTGTTGTTTAAAAGTAATTTGCAATTTTTTTTTTTTTTTTTTTTATCCAATCGAAAATGTAAGCAGCTGTAGTTAGCACAAGCTCGCTGTCCAAAGTCAGACAAATGGTGTCTGCTTTAAGTAAAGGACAAAACAAAAAGGTCTGAGTTAAAGTAGCTTTTCGTGCCATTTGTCTAATTGCACAGACTGTCTCCTCAGATTCCTTCTCTTTAACGTAAAGACTAATATTCCAGTCTTCTCTTGGTCTCTGGTAAAACTTGCCTTGGCTTGCTGCTCTGTATTGGTCATGGTTTTGGATGCAAGTCCCTGAGGTTGTGGGCTCAAATCCTTCTGACACTATGTGACCATGACCAGGTCTCTTCATCTGCCTGTGCTCCATTTGGAAAAACAAAAGAAATGTAACTGATGTCTCATTGAAAGCAGATACACAAATTTAGAACAGGACCCACTACTTAATTCCTGTAAGACAAAACCTAGGCGGAGTGATGGCTCTGAGGCTAAGGATCTACGCTGGTATCCCGAAGGTTGCCGGTTCGAATCCCCGTCAGTGCCAAAAGAGATCCTACTCTGCTGGGCCCTTGAGCAAGGCCCTTAACCTGTAATTGCTCCAGGGGGCGCTGTACAATGGCGCGCCCTGCATATGCGAAAAAAAACTAACAAACTGTTGTAAGTCGCTCTGGATAAGAGCGTCTGCTAAATGATGTAAATGTAATAAAATTTTTTTCTTCTGTCCACCCTGGCCATCTGACTTTATCATCGGACTGTCATTTAGAAACATAAAAAGCAATTCTGTATTTATGGACTCCACATCTCTTAATTATATATCTTTCTTATGTAAGGGTGCATTATTTATCTTTATTATATTATTGTATACTTTATATTCATTGCTGTCCAAGTTTAATTTGTTTTTCTTTGCATGTAACTACTTCATTGACGGAATGAAAATTACTTTGAGCTACATCCTGTGTAAAATGTGCTATTGAAGGAAAATATTGTTGTAACCAAGTGCATCTTAAATGTTATAACTTACCTTGGATAAAGACATCAGACGAATATGTAAATGTGTTAGTATCTGTAAGCTTTATGCTCTATTAAAGAAAAATGCACAGTATTGTTCAATTAGTAATGGTGGTTCTTTTAATAAAATATGGTTGAATGGAATTTCTTTTTTTTGATTTGGTGTCAAGTCATTATCGTATCGTGAAATTCACTGGTATTGGTATTGAATACTAAAATTCTGGTATAATTAAATCCCTAATTATACTGTATTTAGGTTCAAATATCAGCAAGACAACGTAGTGTAGTGCCCCTGGGTCCATGCCTCTGAAGGGAAAGCTCTTAGTGTCCTTAAAGAACACTTGTACAATTGCTAATAGCTTATTGACTTTGACTTCTACTCAGAGTACTGTCTCCACAATCCAAAAAATTTATTATAATTCCTTTCTTAATGAGCCCATATAACACACTTCATTATATTAATCTCAAGTTTTCAGTCTGCTTTACTTCTGCAGCTTCAGAAATGTAGTGCATTAGTTTTCCTTTAGACTTCAAGATATGTGTGTTGCCATCACCTACAGTATGTTTTCAGTTGGTATCAGTTGCACTTTACAAACATTAATCTATTTATACTGAATATATGTAGCTAAGCCACCCCTCTTGGATTGGGGGGGGGGGGGGACTGTTTAAAAACTCTATAAATTTCTATGTATGTCTTTATATAAGGTCAGGTTTTTAAAAATATATTTGCTTTGAGTCTGAGTGAATATGCATATGATTATGAGTTTTTTTTACTTAAAATGATTCAAGTTAAGACAGAAATATACTGTATATTTTGGACATTTTATGCAGAATTCTAAATATACCTTACTCACACGTGTCTCATCTCTTAGTGTTTTTTAGTGACTTCTTGTCTTTTTTGCACTTAAACACAGCAAACATTCATATTCAAATTCATATGCCAGCTTGATTTGCGACAAAGTTAGTTAGATTAGTTGATAAAATAATTGTTTACAAAATAATCATTAGTGGTAGCCCTACCGAATTTACACAAGTTTGAGTCAGACACCATTTCACACTTAATGCCATGAATATTGATACTGTAATATATTACGAATAAGCCCTTAGCGATGTGTGAATCAATGTAGTGATTGCAGTGTCAGTATCACAGGTATACATTAAATAATGAAAATATTTTTTCAATGTGATTTTTTTATTTATTTTTTTATTTAATATATTCATGGTCTCTAAACAATGAAAACAATTTTTCTCCATCATAACATTATTTCATGAAACGTAATTTTCAACGGTCAAAGGTTTTTTTTTATTGTTTTCACACTTTAATTAAATATAAATATTTTTATTATTTACTTTCTTTTAATATAATTTTCTCATATTAGTGTTTTAAAGCAAAATGTTTAATTTATAATGAGGTCAGAATATTGCTGAATATAGTTAGCAGCATGTGAAGATGTTAAAAACCCATGTTCACTCTGAATGGGGCAGCAGAGCTCAGAATTTACATTGACTTGATGCCAGAAACCTCAGACCTAGCTTGGTGGATACAGATAGTGCTTCCACCATGGTTTCATATTAAACCTGGTTAATAAAGCGGTTCTTCAAAGCTATATCAAAAATGGAGCCTGTACTGTATGTTTCCCATTTTTTGTCAGAAGCTAAATTGAAGGAGGTTTTTGCTGGACCTGATATTACAAAACTGATTTCTGATTTCAAAATTTGATGGTGAGTTAAGTGACTTGGAACAGGAGGCTTGGTTATCATTTGTTGTAGTAATTATTTTTAGATAGATCCAAATTATAAAGAAATTGTGAAAAATTTTAAGTTTAAGGACTTTGCAACATGTGTCTGACAATTCACTTTTTGGATTCACATTTGGCATTTTTCCTGGGAAATCTTTGAGCATTGAGTGATAAAACAGGGTGAAAGATTACATCAGGTTATCAAAGATATGGAAAGAAGGTACCAAGAGCATTGAGATGTCACTATAATGGCAGACTACATACTGAATGATTCATAAGGATGCACCAGAAAAAGTGTACTAACAACAAGCCATTAAACAAAGTTTTGGATCAAAGAAAACTGAGAAGTGACAAAATTAAAGATATTATTTATAAGCCAATGAATATGTTGCCATTTTTTCATAATTGTTTAAAAAATATCATGACAATATTTTCATGTTAAATTGATTTAGAACAACATGAATAATTTGTGTAATTATGTTTTAAATTTCTTTTAAATTTTGTAGTTAAATGTGACTTTGTGGAATTCTAATTATTTGTGTTCACAAATAAAAATAACTTCAACATTTACACAATATTTAATTTTGCATTCCTGTATTTTTATATAGAACATGTATAATTGTACAGCATTATAATTATACAACATTCTAATATCAGAGTGTGGCATTTATGCCCAGCATGTGGTAAATCTGTTTAGCAGCTCAGTGTACATTGAAAGTGCTAGTTGTCGCTCACCTTCTTGGAAACCTTTGCACTATTGTAACTTTCTCTAAAAGAAGCACTACTGCTAGCAACACTACTTTACAGCAGAAACCAATCCAGTTGGCAGAATCTGAATGCTTGGTCAATTTTCATACAAGATGGAATAAGTCTTTCAACATGACTGAATCATTTTTTAAGTTCAACATGTATTTGTACATAAATGTCAGTTTTCACCTGCACAGAGTTTTCGGTTTTCACCTTCTCCTTGATCTGGCCCTAGATGATGCTGTCCTGCACTATTATGTTTAAAATGTGGGTCTAATGCAGTGCCCAGAATGTTTCTGATGTCATCACTTTGTAAAACATCAATTTTTATATATATGTATATAATATTACATGCATAAATATCTATTTTGTTTTATTGAAATCCTGTTTATTTGGTACTGCTTGGACAGATCCTCCTGAACAGCCTGTTTAATGTTGGACACAAGCACAGTTTCCCTCCTTAACACTGAAGTGCTCTTCAAGCTTTTGAAGAATTAGCAGGGTTTACCTTGAGAATTTTTATCTGAATACTGTCCTCTTCTTGACAGTAAAATGTTTGCAGGATCATGTGCAGGATCATACCTGCTCAGTTCTCCTGCAGCAAATGAACTTGTCTATAAACCAGGGGTAGGCAACGTCGGTCCTGGAGTGCCACAGTATGTGCAGGTTTTTGTTCCAACCCAGTTCCTTAATGAGAACTCAATTATTGCTGATGAAGCACATATTGCTTAAGTGACATTTTAATGCTTCATTTTAGTGGTCTCGCTTGTTAAGGTTCTCCAACCTTAATTGCTTATTTCAATCTTAAACTGCTGCATTCAGTGTTTTAATTGCTCCTTATTAGCAATAAGATGTAAAAGACAAAGCAGCCAGCAGTTCTCCAGCTAGCTTTTTTCCAATTACATCTGTGTGTGTTCATCATGCACGGTTTGATTTAATAAAACACTTAATAGAAAAATGTGACAGACTGAAAATGATCTGTTTTCGGCTTCAAATCATTTGGAGGATATCCTTGGAAAGGAAAAAAATTTACGATATCAAAGCCTTACATTGCACAGACTAACAAGCCATAAAATTAAATAAGGTCTGAGATTGGCAATGATTGGTTTCTAATTAAGCAATTGGGTTGAATGAAAACCTGTAGCCACTGCGGCTCACCAGGACCGACATTGCCTACCCCTGTTTTACATCTTATTGCTAATAAGGAGCAATTAAAACACTGAATGCAGCAGTTTAAGATTGAAATAAGCAATTAAGGTTGGAGAACCTTAACAAGCGAGACCACTAAAATGAAGCATTAAAATGTCACTTAAGCAATATGTGCTTCATCAGCAATAATTGAGTTCTCGTTAAGGAACTGGGTTGGAACAAAAACCTGCACATACTGTGGCACTCCAGGACCGACGTTGCCTACCCCTGCTATAAACCATTGGAAGAGGAAAAGTAGCTCAGTGTACTCAGTATGTATAGGCATAAATGTTACACTAAAAACAACCTCATTGCTGCATCATCTGTAGGTCATTAAAGTTTTTTTCACATTATAGTTTATAGGAAACATGGTAAAATCACATGCTATCCACCAAAGTCTGAATCGGCAAGTAATGTTTAGTGAAGATTTTAATTTAGTTTTTCATTTGAAAAAGAACAAGCCAAATGCCACATTTGGAACTGGCACCAAGAGAAACCTAATCATTGCAACTCTAATTTTAACCAACTAGAGTTAATTTACACAAGTATGATGCAGGAATTATGATTGAACTCTGTGTAGAGAAATAATTACAAAAAGAGATGAGAGTACAATCATTATTAAACCAGAAGATTCTATTAATCGGAGCACCAAGTAAAGAGAGTGAGAGCAGGATAAAAAGTTAAAATGATATTGCTGCTCAGTGTTCCTGGGTGCCTCAGTCTTCCTTGGCAGCTGCTCTAAATTCTTTTTGGAATTTTCTTAAACGTTTAATTTTCATTGAGAGATAGCATTAAGTTAATGTAATAGCTTGTTGACAAAGCTACTTCAGCTCCTAAGAAACCAGCAATTATTAACTATAGTTTAATTAGTGTGCATAGTATTTTGAGTGTTTAAGTAATAAATGTGAATTAAGGAATGGTGCTTAGAATCACAAAGTGTACTGGTGTTGGACAGCAAGTATTTAGTCTTTTTCTTGCCATTAAATTAGAACAACATAGTGCTCATAGCACATTAAATACTCACTTGTTCCAGGGCAGTTGTGCTTTAAAGTTTGTGAACCCTTTAGAATTTTCTATATTTCTGCATAAATATGACCTAAAACATCATCAGATTTTCACTCCAGTCCTAAAAGTAGGTACAGAGAAACCAGTTAAACAAATGAGACAAAAATATTATACTTGGTAATTTATTTATTAAGGGAAGTGATCAAATATTACATATTTGTGAGTGGCAAAAGTATGTGAACCTTTGGTTTCAGTATCTGGTGTGCCACCCCCCCCCCCTTTGTAGCAATAACTGCAACTAAACGTTTCCGGTAACTGCTGATCAGTCCTGCACACCGGCTTGGAGGAATTTTAGCCCATTACTCCATACAGAACAGCTTCAACTCTGGGATGTTGGTAGGTTTCCTCACATTAACTGCTCACTTCAGGTCCTTCCACAGCATTTCGATTGGATTAAGGTCAGGACTTTGACTTGGCCGTTCCAAAACATTAACTTTATTCTTTCTTTAACCCTTCTTTGGTAGAACGACTTGTATGATTAGGGTCGTTGTCTTGCTGCATGACCCACCTTCTCTTGAGATTCAGTTCATGGACAGATGTCCTGACATTATCCTTTAGAATTCTCTGATATAATTCAGAATTCATTGTTCCATCAATGAAGGCAAGCCATCCTGGCCCAGATGCAGTAAAACAGGCCCAAACCATGATACTATCACCACCATGTTTCACAGATGGGATGAGGTTCTTATGCTGGAATGCAGTGTTTTCCTTTCTCCAAACATAACGCTTTTCATTTAAACCAAAAAGTTCTATTTTGGTCTCATCCATCCACAAAACATTCTTCCAATAGCCTTCTGGTTTGTCCACGTGATCTTTAGCAAACTGCAGATGAGCAACAATGTTTTTTTGGAGAGCCGTGGCTTTCTCCTTGCAACCCTGCCATGCACACCATTGTTGTTCAGTGTTCTCCTGATGGTGGACTCATGAACATGAACATTAGCCAATGTGAGAGAGGCCTTCAGTTGCTTAGAAGTTGCCCTGGGGTCCTTTGTGACCTCGCCGACTATTACACGCCTTGTTCTTGGAGTGATCTTTGTTGGTCGACCACTCTTGGGGAGGGTAACAATGGTCTTGAATTTCCTCCCATTTGTACACAATCTGTCTGACTGTGGATTGGTGGAGTCCAAACTCTTTAGAGATGGTTTTGTAACCTTTTCCAGCCTATTGAGCATCAACAACTTTTTTTTTTCTGAGGTCCTCAGAAATCTCCTTTGTTCGTGCCATGATACACTTCCACAAACATGTTGTGAAGAGCAGACTTTGATATATCCCTGATCTTTAAATAACACAGGGTGCCCACTCGCACCTGATTGTCATCCTATTGATTGAAAACACCTGACTCTAATTTCACCTTCAAACTAACTGCTAATCCTAGAGGTTCACATACTTTTGCCACTCACAAATATGTAATATTCGATCATTTTCCTCAATAAATAAATGACCAAGTATAATATTTTTGTCTTATTTGTTTAACTGGTTTCTCTGTATCTACTTTTAGGACTTGAGTGAAAATCTGATGATGTTTTAGGTCATATTTATGCAGAAATACAGAATATTCTAAAGGGTTCACAAACGTTCAAGCACAACTGTAGCACATTAAATACTCACTTGTTCCAGGGATGGTTTCCCATCTTAAAACTGCTTACTCCTCGCTGCCACACATGTCTTGTACATATTAGTTACAAAAGTCTGGCCAACAAAACTTATGGAGAGTGAACTACTACTCATCTTGTATTCAGTCATCTATTAAATTTCAGTTTTTGCTGAAAATTGCCACAGTTTTCTATAAGTTATAATCAAATACTACGAAGTTGAATCTTTGTTTTGTGAAACATTTTACCTGAAAGGTTTACCCATATATTAGAATAATTCTGTTTTTGCTAAAACATTATACACAGGGTGATCCAACATGAGTTTGACAGTTTAAATGTGGGTTTTATGTATTGTATGGTATGCTAGATAAGTTCAGAAAGTGTGTTGTATCCAGCTGTTTCTGGTTGTGTGAAGTAAAGTTACCATAGCAACAAAGTCCTACATGCTGTCTCAAGGTCGTTCATCCAGTGATGGTGACTAGAGGCAGCATTTGATAGTACAGGGAAGAAGGAGACAAAGCACAATATAAAGATCGGCTTGAAATTCTGAATATATAGTGCGCAGTACTTTTTAAAGCTGAACAGAAGAAAATTCCAGTAAATATTAATTTGCTAACATAAAGCATAACCCGGGTGGGATAATGAGTATAATAAAACTGGCCAGGTTTTTATACAAAATTAAATTTTTATATGATGTTTCCAACAGAGACACAGAGAGCATAAATGTTACCTTATTTTCAAGTCCATGATCTCCTTCCATTGGCAGGTGTTTTATTTTTTTGAGCAAAAGATCCTTAGGTTTTACAAAAGCTAAATTCAAGAATGTGTATTTCGGGTTTTTGCCAAATTATCTAGTCTGCGTAGAACTGTATTGAGCTGTAACCTGCCTGCATGTCGGTGTTCAGTTATGGAAAGTGTTTTTGACACTGAGTAGATATTTACATATGTGATCATTTTTAGTATGTCCAGCTTTTTGTCACATTCGGTTGTTGGCTATATGGATGCAGAGGGTTACTGGTCAGAGAGGAAGACTTTTTTTTTTTTTTTTTTTTTTAATTTTTAGTCTTAACAAATAGTTTTAAAAAATTTTTTTAAACTTGGAAAGTGTTTTGTAGCATGTGTAACCATTAGGAGATGCTTATCTATTGAAGACTCCAGACCATAGATTAGCATGACCAGACTTGTTTGTTATATGTGTTTACAGTAACTGAACCGTTTTCCTGCTCCCATTTCAATTCTTCTTTCCTCTTGTCTAGGAATGTTAATAATTCAATGTGACTGAACTTATTTTAATACTATATTGTTTATACTCACTTATAGAAAATAAATCAGTTTAAACATACAGTATTTTGTGCTGGAAAATGTAATTTCCTTGTTACATTGTCACACTGGATACAGACTTTCTTTGAAATAGGTCTTTCATAAATTTTAATATTTAAATAATATTCTAAATCAATTGTAATCTGGAATGATGTGAAGTTTAAAACATGGCTTGGGAGCATTTCAAAGAAAAATTCATTTTACTGTAAATTCTTAATACTTAGCTAATCTAGCATAGCAGCACATTTACAATTCATTAAGGCATACAAAATAAGCATGATCTTTGGTGAGTCTGAACTGCAGCAACCTACCAAATCTGAAGTATTTTCCTTGCTTGTGCTATGATCACAGAAATGTTGAGTGAAAACACATTTGATTATGCATACTGTGATAGAATAAGCCGTGTAACTAACTATCTTGAGCTGGAGTATCACAGTCCATTTAGATAAACTATTGATCTCTATTGGGGAAAAAAGAATAAAAAATATAATAGAGAATATGTAAGACTTGGATATATGCTCACTGGAATATTTTCTTTTTAGAACAGTTAACATTCCAGGTTTCACAGCTGTGAGCCTAGCCCTTCTTTCATCTCCATACTAAGGTTGTAACATAAGTGAAAAATTATGGTTCAAATATTCATATTTAAATTGTATGTATTCAAATGTATGGTAACATTTGTGGGCTATTGTTTGACTCGTGTATTGTTACTTTAAGGAAATACATGAAAACTTTAAAAGATCAGAAGTAGTGTTACTGCCAGTCTGTCTGGTATATATTGAAATATTGTGCGTCTGTATGTATTTTACAATGAAATGACTGGATTTTTTGGAAAACCCTATTAAAGTCTTCTCTTTTTTCATATATAAGTTGTAGCAGTTTTTATTAGTATTGGCCTGACACTACGTAGCGATTTGCTGCCATCTGCATTTGAGATTTTGAAGTTTACATTCTACAGTTTTCGTACAGTGTATTGGCACCCCACCTTTAGCTGGTTCCTGCATTGTATATAACACAGGGAATGCTTGTTTGGCTTTAGTACTTTAATCAAAATCTCATAATTCTGCATAATCCCTAATTTAAACAGCACTTTTAAGACCATATAAGAGTTAACCAAGGTGCTTTACAATAGTAAATATATATATATATATATCAAAAAGCAAGAGCAGGACATGACGGGTTAGAATGAAAGATGGTAAAAAGAAAGTTAACACATAACCAAACAAAAAGCTTGCAAAGCGTACAATCATAAGAGACTCGGCAAACACAACAAAGGTAAAAATAGACCATCAACATAACCTAAAAACAAGAAAGTAAAGAAAATTGAGATTTAATATTCTCAGTCGTAGCAACCCAACTTTTTGTAAGCTGCAGGCTATTCTAGAGCTTAAAACCCTCAACAGCAAAGAGAGTCACCCCAAACTTCAAATATGTCCCCGGAAAAGACCAAGATGAAGGTGATCTGTTTAAAGCTTTAAAAACAGACTGTAAAATCTTAAAATACAACCTGTACCTCACAGGGGAGTCAATGGAGAGAAACCAAAATGAATTGAATATGATCTCCCTTTTTTTTTTTTTTGCTGATAGCAAAAATTCTGGCAGCAGCATTTGCGACAGTAGGTGTGAGAGTGACAAAGAAGGAATTGCAGTATTCTTAACAGTACAGAAAAGACATGAATAAAAAAGATCATTAAAAGATTCCCTAACCTCAGCCATTGGTGCTCTAACAGTTAACAGGCTGTATATGTGACCTTAGAGAATGCATGAAATGTTTTTTTGGTAACATAAGGAGACAGGTTTTTTTCCCCCACTTACTGTTAAAATTTGTACCTGCATAATGCGTAAGTAAAACCTTTTCTGATAAATCTATATTTACATATAATTATCTGTGTTATTAAGCCAGGTGTCCTTTTTTTTTTTTTGTGATGAACAGTTTTAACCAGTTATATATTTTTCTCACATATTTATCTTCCTAATGAAGATTAATTTCTTCTTCAGTGATGCCTATAGAATCACTGTCTGATTTCTTGTCTTCATAGTAGCCAAGCAAACTAATGTGTTTCACTTTGTAAGTTGTTATACTTTATAGAAGATTTTTTTTGTGTACCTTTAAGTATACTTTGACAATGGAGTACTCCAATGGTGTGTCACTGCAACTGGAATAATGAAATAAGATGATTTTTTATTTTATGGACTTAGTGATGTACTAATGACATCTCATCTAGCAATTACTAAAGAATGCAAGGGGTAGGAACAATCAAAGCATACCTGTCCAGTCTTGCCTAATCTAGCCGTAGTTAACCTTCGTGAGAGTGGGGAGAATCCTTTAACTCTCCAGTACTATAAAAATATTCTTTCTTTCCTGCTTGCTCCTTCTATAATCTGCTTTTGATCTTCATTATATGGTCATTTTTTTATCACATTCAAATTTACTGTATGTGTGAATGTTTTGGGCAACAGAACCACTAGGCAAGGATGCCTTCTGGACTTAATGATCTTATGTGTAATATTGTGGAGGTGAATGACTTAAGTCACATGACTTGACTCGAGTCTTAATGACTTGTGACTTTCATCACAATATTATAGAAAAGATTTGATTTGGCTTAGACTTGTTTATTTATGAAATTTGACTTTAAGTGGACTTAAGATAAATCATGTTATATTGCCATAGTTACCATTTTTTAAATTGTACTCCCTTAATAAATAAATATATATATATATATATATATATATATATATATATATATATATATATATATATAATATAATAATATAATAATATAATGCTCTCAGACGTTACAGAAACTGATGTTGTTGTTATATGGTACAAGTCAGACACTGGTTAAATGGTTTAGGTAAATCATTATCTAACAAAGCAGAGTTTAAAATTGATATTTCTTCTGTTCACCTTTTTTAATGTCCTAGTCCTGTGTGAAATTAAGATACTACAGCAAGCTCTGAATGCTGCTGCCAAAACCTTGACCTGCATGAAATGCTGTGATTAAGTTACTGAATAGTCTTAAAAACACCACCAGTGACTTTTAAAGCTGTTTAAACAGTAGAGAAAATCTCATACCAACTGTTATTTTCTCCTTTAGTGGTCACCATACTGTTGAAATATTTTGTTGCTCTAATTTCTTCACTTGGTCAGTTCATAATATTATAGTAAGAATGTCCAATCTTTTGCTTGCTGGGGCTTCTTTTGAAATTGAGGCAGCAACAAAATCCACTTCCTTGTTATATCCACATACAGAATGTATTTGAGGAGAATAGTGCAATCGATATTTTTAAAGTGAACACCAATGAAGTTATTTTACATGGCATTTTTATATGGGAAAAAAAACTTCATATTTGGTTAAAAAATAAGTTCTTCACACAATATAATAATTGTAAAAAAAAAAAATAGGTACCCTTTATTGTGTGTATCATTTTTGTAAAGTGAGCATCATTTCAAGGAATTGTTTTTTACCTTTACAGTTGAAGCATGTGCAAATTAATTGGTTTGCTTTGGTTACATAGTGAGTTGGAAGCACCAACTGATCTGGCAATGAATTAGTATCTAAGAAACCTGACTCTAAACCACACCACACTGCCTGCAAAACTAAGTAAAATTGAAGATATTCTAATATCAAATAATCACAGAAGGAAGTAATGTAAATCTTTAACAAATATAATGTATGTCCACTGACTTTATTATCCCTTAAGCTCATTCTTTTAAATTTAGCATTGCATATCTGTCTTGGCACAAGCCAGACGAGCAATTTTTGATACCTAGTGAGGATCCAACATACTTGTAGACAGCTCTCACAGGCTATACAACAAATTGGGAAGTGAACACCAAATGACCTTGGTGCACAGAAACAGTTGCTAGACATTAAATGTGTTTACATGCCCACACACAACTGGGTTGAGGTAGAAACTTGGTTCCTTAAAATTTGTGTTTATAAGGGCAAGTAATCTTCTTGAGTTCTCCTTTATCAAAACACTCTGGCATTATTAAATTATTTAAAAAAAATAAAAAGGGTTAAATGTGATTGGCCACTGTGAATTTGAAAATAAACATGATGCCTGTGATAATTTTTCTTGTTTTAGTCAAATTGACACTTTATGGGTTTCTTTTAGCACATTGTACACAGTACTCTATTTTCTTCTTGGCTGTACGATTCAGCCCTGCAAAGAACCTGGTACGTGTACTTCTTGCCTTACACCCAGTGCTGCTGGAGTAATAATGCAGGTACAATATTTTTACTTCAGTAAGATAAGTGTTGCGTTCGGTTACTTGTTACTTTAAAAAGGAACCAGACTATGTAATGCATATTACTTTTAACATGTTACTGTACTGCTCTTGAGATTGTGTTGTTGGGCTTAGCACTCTACATTCATCTCATCAGTGTACATTTTGAGATTTCAGAAATATTGAGACAGATAATTTCAGTCTGGAGAAGGAATAATGCAATTGCCTCAACATTTGCCTTTATTTTATGGATGCTTCTGCCCATTGCTGCTAAAAATGTGTTAGAAGCAAATACATGCACAAGCTTACAGAGTGCAACAGATGGTATAGACTACAAAATCCTTAACAGTAAGTAAGGATTTAAAAGGCCATATAATCAGGTTTTTTTGTGAAGAAATCTACCTCTTTTAACCAGGTTTCTCAGAGGCTAATAACCTGGTTTTTGTAATGGAACTAAAGATTTACAGTGATCCCTCGCTATATCGCGCTTCGACTTTCGCGGCTTCACTCTATCGCGGATTTTATAAGTAAGCATATTTAAATATATATCGCGGATTTTTTGCTGGTTCGTGGATTTCGGAGGATAATGGGTCTTTTAATTTCTGGTACATGCTTCCTCAGTTGGTTTGCCCAGTTAATTTCATACAAGGGACGCTATTGGCAGATGGCTGAGAAGCTACCCAACTTACTTTCTCTCTCTCTCTCGCGCGCTGACTTTCTCTGATCCTGACATAGGGGGTGTGAGCAGGGGGGCTGTTCGCATACCTAGACGATACGGACGCTCGTCTAAAAATGCTGAAAGATTATCTTCACGTTGCTACCTTCTGTGTGCAGCTGCTTCGTGAAGCGACATGCTGCACGGTGCTTCGCATACTTAAAAGCTCAAAGGGCACGTATTGATTTTTCACTGTTTGTTTTTCTCTCTCTCTCTCTCTCTCTCCCTGCTCCTGACAAAGGGGGTGTGAGCTGCCGCCTTCAACTGCTTTGTGCCGCTGTGCTTCGCATACTTAAAAGCCAAACAGCCCTATTGATTTGTTTGCTTTCCTCTCTGTTTCTGACAGTCTGTGCTCCTGACGCGCACTCCTTTGAAGAGGAAGATATGTTTGCATTCTTTTAATTGTGAGACAGAACTGTCATCTCTGTCTTGTCATGGAGCACAGTTTAAACTTTTGAAAAAGAGACAAATGTTTGTTTGCAGTGTTTGAATAACGTTCCTGTCTCTCTACAACCTCCTGTGTTTCTGCGCAAATCTGTGACCCAAGCATGACAATATAAAAATAACCATATAAACATATGGTTTCTACTTCGCGGATTTTCTTATTTCGCGGGTGGCTCTGGAACGCAACCCCCGCGATGGAGGAGGGATTACTGTACTTGGTATTTTTAAAACCAGGTTTCTTTGAATAACCGTGTTATTGTGGCAAACTTTAATGTGCCTATAGTTTCTAGTGCTAGGATCTGATTTGAAAAATGAGGTATTATAGGTTGTATGAAGGATACTGACCCAATTGGTGCTTTTTTGTTTTCTCATCCATTTCAGATTTGAACTAAACAGTATTCAACTCCTCTTAAAATACACATCATCATAACTACTTTTTACATGCTACAGTGTGAAAATGTATTTATTGTACCTTGATCATATTAGGTGGTCTCATCTGAGGAGTGGTAAGAATTTTGTTTTACATGCAAGTGCAGATTTTTTTTTTTTTTTTGGTTAAGGGGTCTAGCCTGGAAAATGAGCAAGATGCTGCCAGAATATGTGCCAGTTTTTTTGTTAGGTCCTGTGTTTTATACCTACAATTAACCAAACAAGACTGTTTGTCTTTTAGAGCCCATGTAACTGATTTTTATCCCCTTCAATTATGGCCTCTCACAGACATAGCTGTATGGTTAGATCATTAGTAATGGCAGTAACTTGTACGCCGGAGGCTCAGTTTCCTGTAGGTTCTTGCACCTCTTTCTGCCTGTTGGCTCGTTGTGACCTGCCTTACTTGTACTAAAGTAGGTAGCAGATTAACTGAAAGTGGAGATATTATTTTGTTTACAAATAAACATTTTAGGGGCTACAGACTATTTTAACTTTATTGTTGTGTAAAGTATTAATGCAACTCTGTAGTAATTCGTGTGTATTATAGATTGTGGACCTGAATTTAAGTCTCGGTAACAAGTTTGCTTGTTGAAATGATGGTGTAGCAGCAAAAATGTCATTTTTGGTTGTGACCTCTTTTTTTAAGTTGTGAAGGAATTTAAATGTTAAACAGATGCTGTTCAGTTTGTTTATTAAAGCAGTTCTGCAGAATGCATTTTATTCTGTTACTTATAAATACTTAAGGACATCAGTTATTTACTCTGTGATACTTCCATTTCATTTGACTAAAGCCTTTTTCATGATATACTATAAGCAAGTGAAGAACAGGTTGTCTTGTAGATCTGCTAGTATTAGACTCCCTCTGTGTTTCCGTATTGTGAGCATAACCATCTGGTATTGTATTTGTCCTAGATGCTTTCAGGATACAGTATGTGCATCATGTCTGTCTTAGAAGTTTTAGCTTTTGTACTTTGGGATGAGGAGAATATGGGATGTAAACTCAAGAAACTGTGTGTGTGCTTGCATATGTAGCACATATTTTGCACTTTGTTTTTCATTATAGTTTAATACTTGTTAGATAAGGCATGCAAGCTTGAAATGAAGGAGTGCTGCTCTCTGTATTTATTAATTTAATTTTAGTTTTCTTCATTTAATTGGAAGTTTTTCATTTTCATGTGATCAATTAAGAGTTTAAAGTATTTATTCATTTCTGTAGATTAATCAGTTTCATGAGGAGTTTAACAGTGAGTTTGCTTTGCAGTGTTTTCACCAGAAAACTTTTATTAGTGAGTGTTATAAATTGCTGACTAGGGTCTTCCCCCTGTTAGTGAGGTGGCAATGATAACTAAGTCAGTAACATGTTTTTGTGTTGTTCAGCTTGTGGTACATAACCTGATTATTTTCTAATTTCAAATATGAATTTTGACTGACTTGTTATTAAGTAAGCAAGATGGAGAAAATTCCTTTTGTAATCATTATATTAGTACAATATAGAATTTTTAATATTGTCTATCATTCCTCTTTAATTTTTTTTTTTTTTTTTTATTAAAAGTCTGTACATAGTAAGATTAGTGCTTCATTTGCCATCTATTGTCCTGGACAAGCACTGATTGTTTATTAATAGAACACAACTGTTATCAGGCTAGTGACCTCTGAAACATTTCTACTTTTTTCTCCATTATGTCAGTTGTACTGTGTGTGTTTAGAGAAGCAAAATTTGTTCTTTGAAGATCTGGCACTAAACATCGAAATAAACTTCAACATTTACTTGAGCGTCACAGGACAATTGTCTGAACAGGCAAAACTTGCATTCAGTAGATGGGGCAGCTTGTGGCAGAAATTCTTGTATGTGTAAAATACACTTGTTACATACAAGTATTGTCACATATTACAGAAAGTAACTTTTTGGCTCAGTTTTATACAAAGGGCCCTCCAAACTGATCCCCCTCCCCATTTTTAATGGAGAAAAATAGGCACACACAAAAGCTTAGCGCATCATACACTACTTAGCAGCTACTGAGCAGATGTCTAGACGTGCTTCTGCTGCACATCTTGTACTTTCTAAATCCTTGTGTGTTGTCTTCATGGTTAGCTGTGTGGTTTAAAAAGTGTAATTTTTATTTTTTTTGTGTGCATTTGTGGTTTAATCTTGACTTCTAAACATCCTGGATGGAGTTCTTCTGAAACTAAAACACAGCTTCAGAAATCTGTTCCAGTGTTCATCTGAATGGTGTGTAGAAATTGTAATGTATGAGAGATTGCACCCGAGAGAAGATTCAGAGTCCAAAGGCTTCAAGAAAACCAACTTTATTCTAATCAAAATGGGAAACATCAGGGTATTCAAACAGGAGCTACCATATTAATACACACAGACATGGAAAACGAGCAGGGATGAGTCCAGGTCTGTGGCTGGGTTATAATGTTCCCTGCATCACTCATCGGGCGTCAGTTTTCTGAGAAGCACACAAACCAACAGCTTCTTACATAAATTAACATAAAACGTCTGTATCTGCATGCATTGCCTTATTTGCTACAGTAGCGGGACAGGGGAGGCAAGCATATGGCCCTATGGAATCCGTTTTATTCTTTCACAGATTTCATATTTTTTTTTTTTTATTTTCGGTTTTCAGTTTTATTTTTCATTGATTCAGAGTTTTGCGTTTTTTTATATATATAATATATTCTATATATATAGAGAGATATATATATAATAGAGAGATATGTTGCGCAGTTTACTGTCAAATAATGCAAAGAGTACATGACACGTGTTTCGCCCACATTTGGGCTTATCAGGCGTGCACATTCTCTACTGCTCCCCTCTCAGGGAATCGAATCTTGGGCGTCAGAGACGAAGCCGCTTTACGCTGCACCACGGTATGTGGTTCGTTTATTTTGATAGTCTGTAGGTCCGGAGTAATTACATTCATTGCATTCGTAGTTTGAGTCTCGACGACCAGAATTGTGTGGGTGGTTACCTACCAGGTAACGCTTGTGGTTGGTCTGCCATTCGGCAAACATCCGCCACAGTGCCCTCTTTTAACCGAGAAGATATATATACTGTGAGTAGCAACAGCTACAACAAAACAAACAATAATGAAATGATACTTTACATTCCTTTTAACAAAACCTTATTTTGCAGTTTCATCTGTTAGGTAGGAACCCAGATCCTCCATGATGCTGTATGCTGCTAAAATGTCATTAAGATTTAGCCGGTTATTGTGAAGTGACTGAAGTGCTGCTTTTGAAAAGGTGGAATAGTTGCAGCTCTCCATAAAGATAATATGCCAAAAAGTACTGATCTCCAGTACCTGTAATTATGCAAATTATTTCAAATGATTCTTAAACCTTAAATGTTTACAGATTGAAAATGTGCATCATTACATCTGTAGTTTCATTTACTGTATATCTTAAAACAGTTTGCTTTTGCCTTGTAATCAATTAATCTACAAGACACTAAATCCAGGAGTTAAACAGAAAAAAAATGAGAGACCCGCCTTTAAGGGCTCGTTGCATTTGAGGAGAAGCCTGCTCTTCTGCCCAGGTTTATAGGTGGCGAGTTTACAATGGAAGAGTCAACTGTGGACCTCGTGTGCCTCGTCACCATGAGGTAAAACATTTTATTAAACCCAGAAACCGCGTTAATTTTTTAAAAGGCAAGCCGTTAACGACCAGTGCCATTCACTATTAACATTTTTCTGTGGGAAAGACTTTACATGGAAATTATATTTAACCGGCGTTTACGGTTAGATCTGCCTACATAAAAGAATTACCATACAGCCAAATGTTTAGTCATCTATCAATATTTGGAGAACTATGTGCTCTCGGGTATCAGTGGTTTCATCAACTACAACATAAATGTTATTGCAACGAATCTTTCAAAGAACAGCGTCCATATGTTTTTTCAAAGACACAGGACAAATGGGTTTGACGAAGACTGCTCATTTTCTGGCAGCGCGCCTCCTTGTTTACAATGCTTAATACAGAAATGACGCATCTTTGTCATGTTTTTGAGCGGCATGTCTGACTCGCCAAAGTATCTTTTTGTGTCAATTTTGCAGTTAAGCTCACGTTTATTTTTTTACGTTAGCGTATCTAATACTGTTTGCTTCGACATTTCTGTCTCGTGCAGCTAGCTAATTCGCATGCCTTTTAATGAGAAAACATACAGGAAACACATGCACAAACAGATGAGAGGCACGACTGAATTTCTACAAAGAATTGCATTCAATTGAAAAACAACAAACTAGAAAATAGTATCTGAATGATAAAACTACAGATTTTTCAATCGTTCAATTTATTGAGAGGTTTTGTAACACCCCTTCAGTCTCAATTCCGCACATTTTTGTTTTAAAATTTAAAATCTATTTTTATGCGTTAATTCTTTGATTCCCTCTGTGTTTTCTGCATCGCAGAAATCATAGGGCCCTACAAGCTGCCTGTTGGGCTGTTTTCTGAAAAGAGCACACAGCATTATAAAACAACATATGTATTTTTTTTTCTGACTGTTGACTACGATTTTGACATTTCCGCTTTGTTTTGATGCAATATATGTTAGCGCATCTCTGTGTTCTTCTTTGATCTCACAGAAGCATGGTGGTGCAATAGTTGGCACTCCTGCCGCACAGCTCGGATCACTTTTTTGGCCACAGTAATAGGTCTAGTATAGTTGGCAGACATTTCTTTAGCCCTCAGGGACACTTTAAAGATGATTGCACCATTATAATCCAGTCAAATCTAGCTCAGTCTGTCCCCATATACTGCAGTGCATTTTGCCAAGTTCGGTGATATTCAAGAACACTTCTGTGATTTCTCTGAACTCAAGGCGAAGTGAACACTGCAGAATTCGCTCATCACTACTGATGATGTCCTTCTCCATTGCCATGAGATTTTTAGGTAGTTCAAAAGAAAACAGAAATAGTTGCCAGTAGCTTTGATTTATAGAAAATACATAAAGCAAAAAAACTTAGGATGGTAATATCCGGTTCAAATGCATCAGCTTCACCACAAGACAGTCTTAAATCTGCCATTATTAGTGACCAACCACCTACTAGCTTTGATTCTAGTTTTGTAATTTTTAATGTTTTTCAGTCTGTTGATATTGAAATGATAATATGGATGTGGTAACTATATTTTTGTAGTTAATTTCTCTTAGCACTTATTTAATGAATTAAATAAAGTTTTAAAGTTGTCAAATTGGACAAAAATAAGGTTGAAATATTCAATTCTGGGTGTTACATATACATTTTGTATTTGCATTTTTGTACTTTATTATAATGGTAACATCAGTGGCAGCAACAGCGAGAACCAACACCAAAACCAAAACACAATAAAAAAATAAATCATATTGGTACTCCAGGAAACTGTTATTTAAATATACAGTAGACCCCCCGCAAAGTCGCGGTTCAGGGTTCGCGGACTCAGTCGTTCACGGATTTTTTCTTAGAACCTAACTATTAATCGTTAGTGGAAAGCACAAATATCCTCCGCAATTTTTTATGGCTTTTTTTGTGGCAATACTGTGCTGTAGAGAGAACAGGAAGCAACCGCTGAGGGAAACGCGGTTTGAGATGATGAAAGTAGCCAATCCAAGAGCATTATTCATTTCTCCTTGCTGATGACTGATTGCTGCTTTGTGACGCGTCTCCAGGTGAGTGTCCTTGTGTTTTCCATTTTGTTATTGTTTTTATGTTTAAACATACACAATGTCATTGAACTGCCCTGCACCTTCTAAGGTTTCTGGAACTGAGCCTAAGCGCCAGAAGAAGTTTAAAACACTCCAGGAGAACGTTGATTTGCTCCAGGAACTAAAAAAAAAATGCTGCAGTAGCGCGCCACTATGACATTAATGAAAGCACTGTATTCTACATAAAGAAGAATGAAGCCGTGATCTGGAGTACCGTATCTGTAAGTTTCTGTGATAGTGCCAAAAAGGAAAAGACCGTAAGGAATAAAAATATTGTCAGGATGGAACCTGCCTTGGCATTGTGGATCACCGACTGCAGGAAGACGGTAACATCATCCATGAGAAAGCACGGAAATTGTACCAGCAGTTCGCTACAGGAGACAACGTAGCAACTTCCTATGACAATGTTCCTATAACCTATAAAGAAAAGCCAGCACGAAACCCCACCAGAAGAAGACCCATACAAAGATACAGCTCCTCCTGAAGCGCCTGAAGAAGAGGTGCCACCCAAGGAGTTTTAAATCTGCTAAAGTTTTATAGCTACTTCATCATCATCATCATCAATATCATTCATCATTGGTGAGTATCCATACATTTTACTGTATTTTAATTAAATGAAATTATAATGTACTTACTCATAACAAAGAAAATGACCGCGCATACCGAGAATGCGCTTGCATGAATTACAGTACGTATAGCAGTAACATCTGTATTTTACATTCTAGCACTGTGGGAGACATAGCAGTACAGTACTGTATAGTAGACAGGTTTACCTTTACATTCTGTTTTTAGGTAATGTATTAAGGTAATTTTTTAGGTAATGTATTAATGTATTAAGCGGAGTTTAAAAACAAAAGTGCTTTGGGGTCATACTGTATTTAGGGTTGAAACTATAAAAATAGGCATTTAATGGACATTTTTTAACCACATCCAAAAGTCGTGGTTTTTCACAATTCGCGGGTGCTCTAGGAACGTAACCCCCACGAATTTTGGTGGTGTACTGTATTTCATATTACGTTTTTGGTACAGGACATCAGCTGTGGGCTACAGATAGGTATGTATGAAACACTGTTATAAGCAGTTGATGCTTTGCTTTGTGGTAGTGTGATTAATAAAAAAAAAAGGGGGGGGGGGGAATAATAATAATGTAGTGGACCATGGTGCCAGCATGTGTAGATCTTAAAGAATTAAGCTTTATTTCATGGCTGCTTTCACGGCTGCCTGTGCTGACAAGGATCAAGAGAATTATGAGTCAGTTATGTTAGCAAGACTGCAACAAGATGCAAGTAGCGAATGAAGTAAAAGTGTAGACACGGGGCCGACAGGTCAAATGTGGACTTGTTTTATTATTTTGGAGGTGTCCAGTGTGCAGCAGCAGGGGACTGATTATATCACACATTTCAGAATAATAAGACAATTAGTTAGCACCTTTGGACTCCTCCATAAATTTGTCACAGTATCAAGTCATGGCCTGCACATTGTCTACTTTTTCTTCCTTTTTAACAGGTGCAACAATGTTTTAGTAAGGATGGCTTGAATATTTTTTTTTTTTTTCAATTACACAACATTGTTATTAGCATTTAGGCTTTTTACAGGGTTGATTTTATGGTGTTGTAGTAAAAGTAAAATCAAAATTATGAGTTGTTTTCTATTTGCTTTATTGAGAAGACTTCAGCTTTAAACAACACAGTTATTAGGTTTAGGAGTAAATGAAAGAGAATCATATACAAAATGATCATTTTAATGCACTGGAAAATCATTTAGGAAAACTGCTCTAAGTACACTTGTAAATTGAAGTGTGGAGCAATAGGAGAAGGAGGGGGGGAACCTGTGTTTCTGAGGGGTCTGCCTGTATGATTTATTCATGAAGATAACAAGCTAACCATTCAAAATTATGAAATGGCTGATCGTGGAAATAAAGTAAAAAAAACAGATCTGTTAAATTGTGCAGCTTTGCATAGCGTGTCTAGAGTATCTTGATGCCAAAATTAGTGCGCGAAAAACAAAACTTTCCTTTTATTATCAAATGCCCACTTCTGCCTTCAAATTAGACTTTTTTAATTTTTCAAGTAATTTCAAATTATTTTCAAATAGTGATGTTCAGTCTGACAGTCCTAGATGTTTTTTTCATTGTAATGCAATTGTTTCTGTATTTGTATTAAAACAGAAAAGTCTAATGATTCAACAAATGTATACAAACCCTTTTGTCAGTTAAATGATCTTGGCAAATAGTTTACAAAACTGTTTGGACTTTGCAACAGCAGTCTGTCATCAGCCACTTTTTCTCAACATTTGTTCGGAGCAGACAGTGATGCACTGACATTCTGGTCACTTCTGAAAATGGATATTTTTCCACAGAGTGTTGTAACATATCTCTAAATAAAATTAAAACTCCGTTGCCCTTCTTTATCTCTGCACCCATTAAAAAAAAGCTGCATCTACTAGAGTAATATTGAAATTTCTAGTGGTTTTGGCAACTATAATGCAATAAGCTTAGTGAGAGTAACATGGAAGAGGATCAGAAACTAAAACAGCAATTTGAAATGATTTTACATGTTTTGTTAGCTTTAAGCTGGCCTTAAGTTGTGTATAGCTTCTTTCATATTGTAGCAGAAGGTTGGTTGAAAGCTTGTTTGGAATGTATACTGCTCAAAGGACAAATTTCTTTTTCTTAGCCAGGATCTTTTTTCTAAAGCAAAATGTGTTTTTTTTTTTTTTTTTTGTGTGTGTGTGTGTATGTATTACCCTCTTTAACAGCCATAAGTCAAGTGTAATAATTGTACTAAACTGTTTATCCTTAATATAGTGAATTAATATTTAGCTATTATAAAATATTTTAAAGTTTCCTCCTTACTCTCAAACATGTTTTGAAAAATGTATGCACTGTAAGAAGGTAGTTGCATAACTATACATATGCAGTGTAAGGGCATATAAGTATTGATGTGTAAGGTTGTGTACAGCTTAGACATGTATATAAAGGTTTCCACATGTACAGTATGTTTATTAAGTGAAATATATAGAATTAAAAGGTACTTTGTTATTTTTGTGGCATGTTTTCCTCAATTGCATAAAGAATACAGAATATACCACCTCCCCAACCCCAAAATAAAGCTTTGTTCTCGAGGTTAACATTCCTTGAAAGGGTTAAAGTTCAGTTAGAGAAAGCTCTGTAGTGATTGGCTTCAGAAAGGTGAAATTAAAACCACTGTAAACTTTTGACCCCACTGAAGCTTTGTAGGAACGCCCAGCACTGGCATGGATTTTATTTTTTCCCCTTTCCCTCCCTCTCAGTCTCCTTCTGTCACTCTCTGTGTTCGTGCTACATTGCATGTAGGCTGGTGGGGGTTGGGGTGGAGGCTGTGGCAGTGCACTGGGAATGCAGGAACAGTGCTTGACATAATAAATACCAGATTAACTTAAATGTCTTTTGGAGGTGTGTGTGTGTGTGTGTGTAATATATAATAATATAAATTTTTTTTTGGGAATGCCTTTAAATGTAAAAAGGTATTTCAGTGACTATTATTGGTTCACTTTAAATTGCTGTCTTGACTGTACCCATAATTTATTTCTTTTCTGCTGAAAGTTTTGTGACAACTCTTTCTATAATGCCCAGTTTTAACTGTGTCATTTGATAATTGCTGTGTAAAATCAGTCATGTATACTTCCAAAGACCTTTTGATGTCAGATACTGGTGCATTTCTTGTATTTGTGCAGTTTTTGATTGTACTGTAATAGAGTATTCAGTTGTAGCTTTGATATTTTTATTGTCTTATTAGCCCTGTTAATTCACTTGTTATACTCCCAGCTTTGTTTTCTGCACTTCACCCATCTTCTCTTGCCATCTGTTGCAGTTGCCCCACAGAAATTTAGTGTGTTTTATTTATTATTTATTTTTTCCCTGCATTTTACAGCTGGAATAAACCAAGTATACATGTGAATTTTCATACCAGCATTTTTCCAGTCTAGGTAACAGGGGTGGAGACAATACCTTTCCAAACGGCCCCCTAGAGGTAGTCAAACACTGCACATACACCTAAACCAGTGTTTCTCATTAACTTTTGGATTGCAGGTGGCTGTTGCTGCATCACAAGCACATGAGACTTGCTCCGGGTATGATAAGCCAACTAATTCTGATGGCACTCACTTCAGCCTTCAATAATCCACACCCCCTTCCCCCAAACGCAGCACTTCAATTTTATTTTCCATTTGTAACAGTGCTTATTTTTGCCTTTCAGTTGGGTGTGGTGAAGCGAGTGTGATTAGAAACAGGATAAACAATCCATTGAATGGCTTTCTTTATCCATTTGATGAAGGAGTGGGGGGTGTATTACACTGTGAACAAGGCACTAGTTGAAATAGCTGTTAATTTTGTGGAATGATACAGAGACACTTGGTGGTTGAAGGGGGTTCCCCACATGAAACCCGCAAGCAGCAGCATGGCATAGTGTGGTGTGGCATGATTCAGAGACATTGGAACAAAGAGTGGTCCCCAATGGAAGTCTGCAGGTGTGATTCAGTGACGTTCAAGTGTGGGGGGGAGAGACCGGAAACCCCACGTGAAACTCCAAGGAGCAGTGTGGCTTGTAGCAGTACAAATGCATTCCATTAAAGAATGGCTCCTGTGAAAATTTGCACAGCCAGTGACATTTGATCAATGAGCTTCTCACTTTAAACTTCCAGGTGATTCACAAAAAGTTTCAATCTGGAAAAGCAGAGCTTGGAGAACTAACATAGGGAGAATGTGTAGAAGACAGTGTCTGGATGTGGTAATTGAACCCATGATGCTTGAACTGTAAAAGTGCATGCCAAGGAGCTTCCAAGTTATACTATGCAGTACTTACAAATCAAGCATTGCATAGAGTTCTTCAGCAAACATGTCATTCTCTATAGACTTGAAACTGTGGCTGAAATGTAATTAATGTTCTGTATCATTAGCATTATGCATGTTTCACAGGACTTAGTCAACCATTCTTTTTTTCTTGAAGATATTTCCCTTGTGTTAACCAAGTTTTATTGCATATCAACCTAACAATCTTCACAAACTGTCACAGAAGCTTGTGTGTACAGATACGTAATGATTAGCTGTCGCATACGCAGTATAATTCCTGTACTTTACACACAGCTGTGAGGTAGTACAAGTGACCAATCCTAAATAACTTCATTATTGAAAATGTCTGAAACTCAGTTATCCCATGGTAAAGAGTCTTTCACTGTACAGTATGTGACATGACAAGTGGAATCTTTGATAAAACCAGATTCACTCAGCCCAGATTAATTGGTCATGCAGCAGCTTGTTTGGCTGCTAATTAAGAAAAAGGAAACAATTAAGGGGCCCAAGTCAAGTTAATTAAACCTCAAGCAAAACAAGTTAGTTACCAGCAAAAACTGGTCACTAAGTAAGGAGATGGTTAGAATGAAAACCTGCAGTCACTGTACCCCTCCAGGACCAGAGTTCGACACCCCTGCTTTAGAACACCATTTCAGGTGGTAAATTAATACATCCTGTGATTGAAAATAAATAAGTTAAACTTGAAAAATACCAAACTTGTTCTTCTAATGATTAGAAAGCTATCCAGAAGAAGAAAATGAAAGGCAGTGCAGTTTTTAGCTTTGTGCATTGAAATGATGGGAAGCTATTTATAAGCAGATAATTAATAAGGCTGTGTAGTGAGGCAAATAAAAAGATAAGTAGGGTTCTGTGCTATACATTAGCTTATGTGTTAGTTCAGCATTCTGTTTATCAATCATATAATGACTTTCGTACCGCTTGATTTTGTCTACCTTCCTCTATATCTTGAATGACAAAACAGCCAGTGTCTGTGCCTGGGCGTAATGTGATCTGCCATGCACAAGAGGGCTTCAGTGTCCAATATGTGATTTTCTAACCTACTTGGTCCAGACAAGAGTCAGGTGAGCTTGGAGCTTATCCCAGGCTGCATATGGCGCAAGGCAGGAACAAACCTTATACAGGGCACCAGTCCATTGTAAGGTGAACAGTCACATACACACACTAGAGCCAGTTTAGCATTGCCAATTCACCTAAACTGCATGTCTTTGGGCAGTGGGAGGAAATCTTCTTGGACTAAGGGAGGATAAACAATCTTCATGCAGTAAGGACCTGGGATGTGAACCGCAGATTCCTTACTGCAAAGTAACAGGGCTACCACTGTACCACCATGCCTCCTGCAAACAAAGGTAGCAAGATGCTCAAAGTAAGAGGGACATAAGGGCTGGAATACCTAAACGTGAACAGTAAGACGCGCAAAGAAAGAGTGACATAAGGTCTAGAATATTCAGAGGTTCCTAAATGCATGACGTGATTAAAACAGATGGACTTACTGTTGTGCCTGTTTTACTAAGGGGCATTTTGCTGAACAAGTACACTTATGTTTTTAACAGGACTTCTTCTTTTGGCTGCTTCTGTTAGGGGTCGCCACAGCTGATCATCTTTTTCAATACCTTCCTGTCCTCTGCATCTTGCTCCATTACACCTACCACCTTCATGTCCTCTCTCACTACATCCTTAGGCATTCCTCGTTTCATCTTACCAGGCAGCTCTGTCCTTAACATCCTTCTCCCAATATACCCAGCAACTTGCTTCTATGACTTTGTCTCCAAACCATCCAACTTGAGCTGACCCTCTGATGTACTTATTTCTAATCCTCTCTATCTTGGTCACACCCTGTACAAATCTTAACATCTTTAACTCTGCCTCCTCCAGCTGTATCTCCTTTTTTTTCGTCCCTGCCACCGTCTCCAACCCATATAACATAGCTGGTCTCAATACCGTCTTGTAGACCTTCCCTTTCACTCTTGCTGGTACAATTCTGTCACAAATCACTCCTGACACTCTTCTCCACCCTGCCTGCACTCTTATTCACCTCTTCCACACTCCGTCACTCTGCACTATTGATCCCAATTATTTAAATTGCTCCACTTTTGCCAGCTCTACTCCCTGCGTCCTCACCATTCCTCTGACCTCTCTCTCATTCAAATACATATATTCTGTCTTGTTCCTGCTGACCTTCATTCCTCTCTAGAGCATATCTTCACCTCTTCAGTGTCCTTGACCTGTTTCCTACACTTGCTACAGATCACAATGTAGTCTGAAATCATCATAGTCCATGTATATCACTCTGTATTCCTCCCTCTTCTTAAAGTACATATTCGCCACAGCCATGTACATCCTTTTCACAAAATATACTTAAATGTGACCACCTGCGTTTCCTCAGCTTGACACCATACCTACCCATCACCTCCTCTGTTCCCTTCACCAACATGTCCATTGAAATCTGCTCCAATCACCACTCTCTGTCCCTTGGGTATACTCTCCACCACTTCATTCATCTCACTCCGGAAATCTTCTTTCTTATCCATTGCACTTCCAAATTGCTGGGCATATGCATTAACACTCCTCAACACACCTTCAATTTCCAGCTTCATAGTCATCACACTATCCGACACTCTTTTCACCTCTAAAACGCTCTCGACATAGGGTAGGGGTTATCCTGAAGGAAGACTATTTCTCCTCCCATTCACCATGGTAGAACAATTTGAACCTGCCTCTGATGCACCTGGCCTTACTCCCCTTTCATCTGGTCTCTTGCAAACACTATATCAACCCTCCTTCCTTCCATCATATCGGCTAACTCTCTCCCCTTACCAGTTATACTGCCAACATTCAAAGTTCCTATCCTTGCTTCCACTCTTTACCTTCCTCTTCTCCTTCTGCCTCCAAACACTCCTCCCCTAAATTTAAAATTATTAGATGAATAGTTAATAGTAATTCCCAACCTATGCCCAAATCATATAGGGAATTTCCACATCAATATTTTATATTTTGAAATAAAAGGATTAAAAACAACTCGTATTAAACTAAGAGTCTAATTACAGGCTACAGTTATCCTCTGATTAGGAATGTATTATAGTGAAAACCAAAAATCATTAGTAATTCTAGAAGACTAAGTTTGAAGACCGCAATGTTTTATACTTTGGTAAAAGATGCCCTTTTATGGTTGAGTAAAAACACATTTGTGCATTATTGCTGTCATATTTGAGTGTTAATTAATGTTCATGACCAAGCAAAAGATGTGAGGTGTTCAGTATTACTGAAATGTTTTTTTTTTTCAGTATAACTCTTAATTGCATTAGAGCAGCAATTTGCAGCCTCTCAATAATTTAAACATTTGAATTATCTTTTTGAGTAATTGTGATTATAGTGAAGTTTCTTTTGATAAGAATTAATTTTTTACTTATTTTTTGGCATGTTGTTGTTTTTTATTACATCTGCTTATAAATATAATGAATTATTATTATTTTATTATTTATGCTCTGATAGTCACTAGGCAGGCTTTAAGTTAAGGTGGACTATGATTTACTGTTTAACACTAGAGTCCCTGAAGGCTACAAAAAAAACCAAAACAAAAACGTATTGCTGGGCCACCTTAAATTCCTTCGCAGCTCTCCATTAGCGTCTTTTGTTTTGTAAATGTGCTGATCAGCAGAAGCAGCAAGCAGACTGATGTCTCATCCCCACTATCGACAGAGCTCAACTCAGGCAAAAAGCTCTCCCAGCTCAAGCCTTGTTTATTTCGGTGTGAGGTGCCTGGATTTGTATAGGGTAAATAATATATCTTTATTTGGAACACATGCATTTCATGCGTTTTCTGTGTCTACAGTGATCTATGTAAGTGTAGAATGACAGGAAATGAAAGAAATGTTGAACACATCCCTAAAACAAACTTTTTTTCGTGTTTTAGAACTAATAACAAAATTGACATGAAGTGTATAATGTGTGAAGACTGAAGTCCAAATATCAAATAAACACTTTCACAAAAGGCACATGTATAACAAAACAAGTGCACTTTTATTCAAGAATATAACTGAAGAAAACGAAATCGGGTTAGGGTACGATACAGATACAACTGCTTTGGTGGTACTTTGGTAAGAACAGCTGACTCGTAATCAAGAGGTCGCAGGTTTGATCATGGCTGCTTCCTGAAATTAATGTTTTGAGTAGTGAGATGCTCGTATTGTTACTATTATACAATAAAACGTACATTTAATTTGAGTCTTTAATAGCCTGTATAAATTTATGGTACTTGTAAAGGTTAGCGTGTTTTTTTTTTTTTTTTATTTAGTTTTTTTTTTTTCCTCAGCCGCGTTTACGCTCCCCCGATCTGATACTGCAGTTTTCAAATAAAGACCTGCTATAACAGAGGTGAACTCAGATGAGAATAAGCAAAGCATGCCAAGCTCACCAAGGTATCCTGCAAAGTTCTGTTTGTGATTGTTTTGTGATGGTCTTTAGATAAAACAAAATTATATGTTACTTACATTAAAACCACATTGAATGTTATTTACCTGTTTACCTTGATTTATTTATCTTCCTACAGCGTAATGTCACAAGTAGACAGCAGAGCTTCCTGTGTTTGATTGACACGGGCATGCTGACAAAGTATATAAAGAGCTCAGTTCCAAAATCGGCTAAGTACAAAAGATAAATTTTGGAGATAAATAGGAAAATCTGGCTCCGTAAGCAGATTTTGAAACTAAATCCCCAAAACTATTGCGCCACACTGTTGCAATTAGCAGGTTTTGAAGCTCAAACATATTTTCAGCGCATGACCAACTGCATGAAAAGTCACAATCACGTGTTCACTAAATTTTACCAAAAGGTGTAATTAGCAGATTTTGGAACTCGCATCTTCATATGTGTAATGCCACTAAAAGTACGGTTGCACCTTCCAACTGCAGCTATAGACTCTTCACTACGCAAGTGACTGTCCACACTAAGTTTTAGATCTGATGGTGTTTGTGCCTAAAAAAAAGATGTCTGACTGCATTCTCATAACTTTGCTTGTGTACTGAAGTGTCAGCATGGCGCTTGCTGATTGGCACATTTACAAAACAAAAGACGCTTATGGAGAGGTGCGAAGGAATTTAAGGTGGGCTGGGATTATGAGTGTTTTTTGTAGGCTTCAGGGATTCTAGTGTTAAGAAAATGGGAAGGGTGACTTAAGTTGCACTCATGCTGAATTTGAATTTTGTTTCAGATTTAAAGGCAATGCAGTAAATCAATAAGAATAATACAGAGTACTAATACGGTGAGTAGCTGTTTTATTTGTGATTTGGTACCCCATCTGCCTTTTGTATCAGTCAATTTTGACACAATAAACTGATAAATGTGTGGTATTGGAATGGTAGACTATATGGCTTCCATTGAATTCCCTAGTTGTTGAAGATTACCGGCTGTTAGGTAATTTCTCTAAACGACGAGTTCCATGTCACTAGACTGATCTTTGAATGGTCTGATATTGATGATTAAGAAAGCGGTTTCATTAATAATTGTAATTTGCTTGGTACCATTCTAAGACATTGTAGCCTTGAGACAAAGAGCATTATTCTGTTCATTTCATTGCACCTGTGTGTAATCTACACTTTAATTGCCAACAAGTTGGTTACTTAGAATTATGGGGATTTTGCATTTCCTGGCTCTCGAGTTAGCATTAATCAGTAGGGGTGTTCATCAGGCCAGATATTTTAATAATTCAGTGTTGTTTTGTAGCCCAATGTATTTTTTTTTTATCCTTTTACTATTAAAAGTGGAGCTGTACATACCCTCTATATGTATATAATATAATATTACATGTTCTGCTTTCTGAGAAGTCTCTTGTTAGATTAGTCTTGTTTGTTTGTATACTTATTGTAGCCTATTGTATTCTACAACATACATGTCTACAGCCGTTCCCTTTTGTGATTCAAGCTGTAATGTCTTTAGTTACACCCATTTCCTTCTGAATTAGTTACCTAGATAGCATTTTGTTGATCCTTGTTGGGAAATTAATTTGCTCTAGGAGAACACAACATAGTTATAGTTGAACACTTCCATTTTTTCACTATTACACAAATGCTGGACATAATAATAGTAAAGATTCTCAATGTACATTGATTTTGTAGCATCCTTAAGGAAATGTTATCCTTCTGTATACATGTCAGTTATGACCAGCAAGAGTGAAAACAGGCACAATGAGAAGAGGCATTACAGTGTCTGACAGCTGATGGATTATGGACAGCATTAGTCATGTTAACTTTAAATTTCATCATGGTCCTCTTTTCTGCTGTGGTCTGTAGTCTGTTTATGGTCAATCTTGTAGTCGTAGCAGCTTTCTTAAAAACACATTTGTAATGGAATGGTAACTAGTCCAGAATGGATTCCTGACTAAGGGTCTACTCACACTAGGCACGTTTATTCTGTACTGTGCCCTACTCCCCTGCTGGTTTGCACTCACACTGTGCTTAATGTTCTGGGCCCGGGCACGCTTTTCGTCATGACCATGTGACTTCGTATAAAGCCAAAACATGATCCGATTACGGTGTGATTGGATGCATGTTAAAGTAATTTTACTTATTTTGTGGTTGTCTTGAAGTCGTGTAGGACAGGATAATGTTCTACCCTATTACAGATTTATTGAGTGTGCAGTGTAGCATTTTGCTGTTAGTGAGTGAAGAGCTGAATATGATGCAGTGTTACTCAGATATATTGAAATTAGATACAAGTCATACAGCCAACGGCCTATAATCTCTTTGTACAATCGGAAATATGAGGAGACCTCTTTGTTTTCAAGGGTTTTTTGCTTTTGTCCTTCTAATTGGGACCTGTTATTTCACATGGACTTAACATGAGAATAATCCCTTTACAACTTTATATATTTGTGCCTTGCAAAGCTGCTTCTTGTTCTTCGAATCAAAATGTCTGCTGAATACTGCTGACTACTCATGTGTCATGTATTATACTCTTTTTGCATCTTGTAATTGGTCAGTGATTTTTTTTAAAAGTTAAGTTTTATGATAGAAAAAAGTTTCTGAATTGAAATGCCATTTCTTTGTTTAAATTTTATAAAATATGTATGGTTTTGTTAAAAACATTGGCTTAGGTGCTTGTAGTTTTCCACATATTTGATATACTGTATTGTAAACAAGAAAGTACCATTTGGGTGGTGGGATGTATTATGCATTTATCAAAGCAGCTCTCAAACCCAAACATGGAAGACCGTCATCACTAATTAGACCTTTACTACAGTCATTTTGCTAATGTTCCTTCTTTAGAGTTGCAGTTATTCCCCATTCTAAATATGAAAAAATTGCTACCTCTGCTACAGTTGGATGTACAGCCTATATTTAGATTATAAATAGCCGCTCTACTGGTCTATAAACTATAATTTACAAAGAAAGTTGTAATTTTTTGTGTTTTTATTGTGCATTGCTAAACAAAGCTTTAAATTACAGAAAAGGTGTGGTTCAGAACTTTGGGAAGTGTTCTGTACATTCAAAAACATGTCAAGGGCCTTTTTTAATAAACTGAGGAATGAAAATTTTATGTATACAAAAATTGGTGATGGTGGAGTTGGTTGATTTATTCAAATTTTTATTCTCCTTTACAGATATTTCTTATTGAGAAAGAGAAGTGCAGTCAGTCAGTGGCAAAAGAAAAGCAAAAAACAGTATATAAAACTTTTAAAATGTAGTTAAAGTATACATTAATGTGGTTAATGTTTTTGTAAACTGAAATTGTAATAAAAATAGTGAATATGTTTTGAATGACATTTACATAGCATTATGTGTATTTTTTTTAAACTTTGTTCTGAACAAATACTAGCAACAGGAAAAAGTAGATTTTCCTAAGCTGTAGTACAAGCATAGTTGGCATTCTATTCCTTTTCTGAGAGTTTTTGTTACCTACAAAAGTAGCCATTTACCTTTTTTTTTCTTCATTTGACTTTTTATTTGAAATAATGTGGAGTGTGTAGTTTTAGATTTACGCACTTAATTTATGTGATATTTTCTTTTTAAAATATGAAATGTTCAAAGTTACTGCTAACAGAAGGTGGTAATTTGACTGTGCTGTGTTACAGACCTGTTTAATTGAAGTCTAGTTGACTTTCTGACAGCTTTTTTTTTTTTTTTTTTTTTAAGTTAATGTGAACCTTTCCAATTCAGTGTTGAGTTTGAACCTATAAATATGTAATAAATAAAAGCTCTGTAAAATTTGTGAAACATATTCAAAATCGGTAATTGGTGGGGGTGTATGTCTCTGACCTTCCTATGTTGTGTTGGACTTACTAAACTCAAGGAGTTATTCTGTAACACAAGCAAGCTAACTAAAAATCCTAATCTTTACTTTTTTCATAGTATAACATATAATATATTCATGTCATTCTAGGCTTAGCACAAATCATAACAGTAATGATTAAAAATTGTGATGTTATTTTTTTCAACTTAAAAAGTAAAATGGTGGCCAAATAAAGATGCAAGTGTTTGATCTTGAAGGTGATGGTTACATGATCATAATCTAGTGGTCAAGTCCTTTTTAAATGCAGATTCATGCCACGTACAGTTAATTTATCTATTAGGGGCATTTTTAATAGCAAAGAGTTTCTCAACAAAGCAAATCATCATCAGTATGAGGAGTTTTTAAGTGTAAGGAAATCGACACATGAAAACCACACAATGTTTCTATCAGACAGTATTTCCACTGTCATAAGGAACCAGGCAGTGACTGGCTAAACCCATTTGCTGTTTTATTTTCCATTCCCAGTTGTTTTCAAATGTTTCTAGAACTGACAGTAAAATGTTTGCTACTTTCAAACACTTGATGCAAAAACAATCTGCACAAGTGGAAATAATGTCAGGGCTGTGGTAGTGGTGGTGTTGTGGTCACTGAGTGTTTCTTCATATGTCACCATGCAGTCTGTATATGAAAGTAATTATTATATTTGACATTATTTTAGAACACTTAATTTAATTACTTGAATTACTTTTGCTTTGTGTAGTAAATGGTTTGAATACAACACAATTTCTGAAATGTATTGGACCAGAGACAAAATGCAGAACCTGATTTTCATGTGTTTCACCTAAATCGAGGATTGATGGATTGATTCAAGCTTTAAAAATAAAGTGCTGGGCAGGTTTAAGTAATGATGCATTTGGTTGAAAATTCACTCTGCTTGGTCTGTTGAATTCTTGGATATTATAATGGACAATCACAAAACTGATATTCCTGGGTTACAATAGTCCAGAGGAGGTGCCTTTGGGCTTTTCAAATTAAATTTGATATGGCTGTGATATTTTTTTTTGAGCTGCATTTTAAAAAAATGTCTGATGCTTTCACAGGAAAGCAGATATGGATTAGCTTATCCTCTTGCCTTTTATTTTATGCTGTGACCTGGCATCTTGGAAACTGTGCAGATTTCATGTAGTGTTCATTTATTGTACATTATTATATGATTGTATCATTAATTTTTTAATTGGTACGTGCCTATGGCAGTGTTAAAATAATTTCCCATTATAGAATCTATACTAATAAAAGGTAAAGCCCTCACTGACTGACTCACTCACTCACTCACTCATCACTAATTCTCCAGCTTCCCGTGTAGGTAGAAGGCTGAAATTTGGCAGGCTCATTCCTTACAGCTTACTTACAAAAGTTAGGCAGGTTTCATTTCGAAATTCTACGTGTAATGGTCATAACTGGAACCTGTTTTTTGTCCATATACTCTAATGGAGGAGGCGGAGTCACGTATCGCGTCATCACGCCTCCTACGTAATCACGTGAACTGAAAACAAGGAAGAGATTTACAGCACGAGTCAAACGCGGGAACGAAGGTAATTGGATACATTAATGACGTTAATTGTTGAGTGTCTTTTAATACTGTGTAAGCATACATATTAACACGTGCAATTAAACGTGTCCATTTACGGGGTGATTTCTCAGACTTAAAAGCTTGCCTTTTATTAAAAAGGTAAATGCAAACTGTTTTCATTCTGAAGGGCACAAACCACGTTAGATTTCAGCCGTTAAACGCGCAAAAATGTCGGTACACCAGATAAATAAGCGCAACATATTATCAGTTGTATTGTATGCTTACAATACATATAGAAATGTGTTAATCGTTAACTAATAGTATGGGATGGTGTTTTTCGACTCGCGCCTTGATTTAAACGATTGCATGTCTTGGTGGGTTTGCGTAGCTTATTGCCAATATCTTTATACCTCTTTTTAAGACTTATTGACTGAAACGGGCTTTCACGAAAAAAGTTAGGGCTTTGCTACAGGATACACCCTCCACAAGTTAAGGAAGTAAAAATAAAAGGTATATATTTCTGTTTTATTTAAACCTTTTAAGTTCGTATGCATAGCCCCATTTAGCTGTCTTAGTTTTTTTTTTTCTTCAGTAATATTTAATCTCCTTAAAAAAAATAACATACGCATTTTACTTTTTTTGTATCTCTTTAGTAATATTTTAGTGTAAATGGTTAACCAGTATTTAAACCTTTTATGCTACTTTATAAAGTTATTTTACACAATGTTGAAAAATTAATAAGAAAGCTACATATTTTGGCAGCTGCTGCTTTAATTTTCAATGAAATGAAAAAAGCTCTCCAAGAGAAAACCTCAATGAAGAAGAAACAGTTTGCACTATCTAAAAAGGAGAAACCCTCATTTATAAAGGTTTGCTGCAGATGACTTAACTGAAAATAAATGAATAGTTCCTATGTGTATAATACATATTTATCTATTTGACTTATGCCTTTATTCCAGCAACTTGCAACATCTGAGGTACAATTTGTTACATTACTTTTGTTTTTTGCAGCACAGGCAGGTGAAGTGACTTCCTCAGGGTCACACAGTGGTGTCAGTACTAGGATTTGAACTGACAAGCTCCGGGTTTGCTGAAATATTACTGAAGAAAGAAAAAAAACGAAAACGGGCAAATGGGGCTATGCATACAAATGTCCATCCATCCATTATCCAACCCACTATATCCTAAATACAGGAGCCAATCCCTGCCAACACAGGGCACAAGGCAGGAAACAAACTCCGGGCAAGGTGCCAGCCCACCGCAGGGCCCACACACCACAGACAATTTAGAATCGCAAATGCACCTAACCTGCATGTCTTTGGACTGTGGGAGGAAACCGGAGTACCCGGAGGAAACCCAGACAGACACGAGGAGAACATTCAAACTCCACGCAGGGAAGCGAACCCGGGTCTCCTAACTGGCACCTTTCACTGTGCCACCATACCGCCTGCATACAAACTTAAAAGGTTTAAATAAAACAGAAATATATACCTTTATTTTTACTTCCTTAACTTGTGGAGGGTGTATCCTGTAGCAAAGCCCTAACTTTTTTCATGAAAGCCCCTTTCAGTCAATAAGCCTTAAAAACAGGTGTAAAACTAAACTTGCAGCATCGCTATTCAATTACACTTGCCTAACGCCTCTCCTAAGGGGAAATACTGTGGGATCTGGGCATCCGTCAAAGCACCAATCACAGGCCCGATTAGAAAGCGGGAAGCTGTGATTTGTCGTCTCCCTCCCATGTAACAATCACAGCCCGTGTTACAACGCACTATGTATGTATGTGTATGTATGTGTATATATATGTTGATATGTGTGTGTGTGTGTATATATAATAAATATATAATAGTGTGTGTGTGTGGATGTATATATGTATACAGTAATCCCTCCTCCATCGCGGGGGTTGCGTTCCAGAGCCACCCGTGAAATAAGAAAATCCGCGAAGTAGAAAACATATGTTTATATGGTTATTTTTATATTGTCATGCTTGGGTCACAGATTTGCGCAGAAACATAGGTGGTTGTAGAGAGACAGGAACGTTATTCAAACACTGCAAACAAACATTTGTCTCTTTTTCAAAAGTTTAATCTGTGCTCCATGACAAGACAGAGATGACAGTTCCGTCTCACAATTAAAAGAATGCAAACATATCTTCCTCTTCAAAGGAGTGCTTGTCAGGAGCAGTGACTGTCACAGAGATAGAGAAAAGCAAACAGATCAATAGGGCTGTTTTTCTTTTAAGTATGTGAAGCACCGCACAAAGCTGTTGAAGGCGGCAGCTCACACCCCCTCCGTCAGGAGCAGACAAAGTGAGACAGAGTTTGTTTTTCAATTAAAAATCAATACTTTTAAGTATGCGAAGCTCCGTGCAGCATGTCGTTTCAGGAAGCAGCTGCACAAAAGATCACAACGTGAAGATAATCTTTCAGCATTTTTAGACGAGCGTCCGTATCGTCTAGGTGTGCGAACAGCCCCCCTGCTCAATCCCCATACGTCAGGATCAGAGAAAGTCAGCGCAAGAGAGAGAGAGAAGAGTAAGCAATCTAGCTTCTCAGCCATCTGCCAATAGCGTCCCTTGTATGAAATCAACTGGGCAAACCAACTGAGGAAGCATGTACCAGAAATTAAAAGACCCAATGTCCGCAGAAATCCGCGAACCAGCAAAAAATCCGCGATATATATTTAAATATGCTTACATATAAAATCCGCAATGGAGTGAAGCCGCGAAAAGCGATGCGCGATATAGCGAGGGATCACTGTATAGCACAACAAAACCCCACATCCTACATGACTTTGAAAGGAAACTGAAGCACGGCGAGTAAACCCACCAGAAAAACATGCAAATGCAAGGCAGGCACGCCGCCGTGCCCCCATATGATAAATGCATGCTTTAATACATTTCACCATGAAAATTATATTAAGTATTAATCTTAGCATTCTAAATGTTCATGGAGCAGGAAGATCATGAAGTGAATGTATTCTGTGCGGCGATTGCTGCCGGCGCCGCCTCTTAGTGCAAGAAGAAGTCAGTTTAAGAATCACTTAACACAAAGCATTTAATGTGCTATATAACTTATGACGGGGTTTGAGAAAATCTAGTAAATTAAATATTCATTTTACGATGAAATTTAGTTTACGATGTTCTTATTTAATGACAAATTACGAGAATAAAGTCAACATGTCGACTTTAATCTTAACATATAAACGGCGAGAATAAAGTAGAAATGTCGAGAATAAAGTCAACATGTCGTCACACTATTACACAGTACCCAGGTACATTACACTGTATTGAAAACAAATAAAACAAGTACAACTTGGCTTGCAGTATTATCCAGTAGTATAGAAACAGTAGTATAGAATCAGTATTTACACATCTGACCAAGTATCTCCAGGCGACGGACGTGACTCCTTTTTTTCGGCAAAAGTTCTTCTGTTCATCATGTTCAACTTTATCGTCAGCTTCAGTTTCGGAATGCTACCTATTTGGTGGTGTAGCAGTGAAAAAGAGCCCTAGTGCAAGAAATCTGTGTTTAGCGGTGTAGCAGTGAAAAAGGTCCCCACTTGAACAGTTTCCCGCTGCGCCACGTTCTGAACGTTGTTTAGGCAATTTAAACCAGTGTTGCGGTATAAGAAAAATCCATATCATAAAAAAAATAAACGGTTTTCGGTATGAACCGGTATACCGCCCAGCACTAACGGGTACCCACCAATGATGTATGATATTAATGAAGTAGTTGTGCAGTACAATGCAGAGGATTTAAAACTCCTCGGGAGGCTCCTCTTCTTCAGGCACTTCAGGAGGAGTTGTATCTTTGGACGGGTCTTCTCCTGGTGGGGTTTCGTGCTGGCTTTTTTTATAGGTTTCAGGAACATTGTGATGGGAAGTTGCTACATTGTCTCCTGTAGCGAACTGCCAGTACAATTTCCATGCTTTCTCATGGATGATGTTACCGTCCAGGGTGATGTTCTTCTTCCTGCAGTCGGGGATCCACAATACCAAGGCAGATTCCATCCTGACGATATTTTTATTCCTTACGGTCGTTACCTTTTTGACATTATCACAGAAACTTAGATACAATACTCCAGATCGCTACTTCGTTCTTCTTTGTGTAACGTGCGGTGCTTTTCATTAATGCCATAGTGGCGCGCTACTGCAGCACAACTTTTTAGTTCCCGGAGCAAATCCAGTTCAGCCTTCTCTTGGAGTGTTTTAAACTTCTTCTGGCGCTTAGGCTCAGTGCAAGAAGCATTAGAAGGTGCAGGGCGTTTTGGTGACATCTTGTGCATTTTAAGAATATCAAAATGAATACAATAACAAAAAGGAAAGCACGAGGGCACTCGGCTGGAGACGCGTCACAGGGCAGCAGTCAATCAGCAGCAAGGAGAAATGAATAACACTATCGGATTGGCTACTTTCACCATCCCAAACCGCGTTTCCCTCAGCAGTTGCTTTCTGTTCTGTCTACAGCACAGTATTGCCACGAAAAAAGCCATAAAAAATTGCGGAGGATATTTGTGCTTTCCGCTAACAATTAATAGTTAGGTTCTAAGGAATAGTCCGCAAATCCTGAACCTCAACTTCGCGGGGGTCTACTGTATATGCACATGTATGTTTTAATCATTTTAAATCATTAATTGCACTCCAGCATTTTGTATTGTTAAAATATACATTTACTATATTTATATTTATAAGTGTTTTTATTCCCTTCAATGTATCAACTAGACATTCAAAATTCTTGGGGTGTAACCATAAAATATGGATTACTATTTTAATTATGTAGTACTTGTTTCTTACCAAAACATCTTACCAGCAACAAATAATAAACATAGTACAAATCTTTAAAAATAGCCTATTGTTTAGTAAGCAGCAATTTCAAATTACTGTTATTTTCTTTATCCAATTAAAACTGGAAGCTGCTGCATTTTAAACAAGCTCTGCCCAAGTTCAAGCAGTGCCCGTTTTAACTTAAAGGACACAATTCTTTAAAGCAGCCTTACTTGCCGTTTGTCTGTTTACACAGTACAACTTCTCTGATTACTTTTTTTTCAGTTTATTACTCCACTTTTTTTGACCTAAAGGCTAATATTCCAATCGCCTCTTGATCACTAATAAAACAAGCTTCCACTTGTTGCTGTTTATATACAATGCAGGACATTTGCTGCAAAAGAAAAAAAAAAGATACACGCTGGTTCAAGTATCGTACTACCTTGCATAAAGGAGCAGTGCAACTAAATAACTGTAAAGCTTAGAAAAGCAGTTGTTGACGATACCGTTTTTGTGATCGGCTATTTTACCTGTCACTGATAGTCTTTTGTTTTGTTTTTTTTTTGAAAATCTGCCAGTTTCAATCTTTCGGAGCATCTCACATACTTCACAGCTGTCTTCTTCAGTATTCCCACCTCATAGGGCTGTCTGTGGCCACCCTGAGGAGCATGTGCCTTACAGGTCAGGACTCTGAGGTTGTTACAATGCTAAGGTCAGGATTTGTGGAGACTGAGGGCTGAAAATTTTCAAGTATTAAAGATCAAAGCTTCAAAATTGCAGATGCTTTATAATTGTGGTTATCCCTTTGGTAGGCAGTAGTCTACAACAGGTCATGTCTGTATGTGGCTTCATTTTCATTGGTTCAGACTAGTGCTTGGTGGGTGGCAACTTCAAGTTTTGCTTGATATGGATGTGTTTTGAACGCAGAATGTGCTTCTTGAAATTATTTATTAATGTTTGTCAGAACACACGCACTTCTCCAGATAGGAAGCGGAGGATGAAACACTGAAACATTACAAGACAAAAGCATTTAGCCTTAACTTCTAATGCTGATTTAACTAGGAGCAAATAATTGTGTTTGCACCACATCAGCATTATCAAATTTGTCTCTGCTGTTTCAGGACTGGTGCATACTTGATGTCTGAAGCTTAAGATCTGTCTGTGCAGCTATGGCATGGTGGCTCGTTTTAAGAATAGGTCCCAAGCCTGAATGGCTTGATGACTAACAAAGAGTACCATCACTGAGAGAAGGAAAGATTTAACTGCTCTATATTTAAAATGTATAGCACATAATGCATCTCGCCAGTTCACATCAAATATACTTTGTAATACACCTTTTGAATCCTTCATCTTTATGAAACAATTTGAAGAGATTTATTTTTGGATAGGTATTTAATGTGTATTGAGGTGAACTGTGAATGGATATTTGGAAAGCTGTCTAACTTTGAGTGCTTCAACAGGATTCTTAGCTTGTGCTGCAAGTGTCATTATACATGGGAATAGGTTGTCTTCTTTGTATCTCTCTGAATATTTATGGTAAAGAGATAGTGGTGACTAGTAGAGGGTAGTGTTGAAAACCAAAACCAGAAGAGCATATCCCTGCTTAACTAAATCAACTGTGAGGGGATATAATGTTTTTGTACCTAGTTTCTTAAAGGTAAATCCACACCAGATGTATGTACACAGGTCTGCTACAAATGTAAATGTTTGCTTCTTCCAGTAAACATTTAGCAAAACCAGTTCGTAATTTCTGTAGTAACTTAAGAAAACATTGAAACTATAAAATAATAGCTTGTGTAGTTTAGTCCACTTAACAGAAGAAATTGATTGATTGGGATAAAAACCTTCAGCCCCAGATCCCAAGATTAAACTTGAAAATCCCAGTCTAGACAGTGTGAAGATTAACCTCCTTAGCTTTAGAGCTGTGAAAATAGTGTTAAAAGCAGTCCCTAGTATAACTCGAGTAACTGTATAGATGTTTCTAGTGTAAACGTTAGACCCGAGGATTACTTGGGCTGTTAAAGGGCTGACAGCGTTAGTCCCAAGTGTTACTTGTGCAATGTAATTGGCATGTCTTATGTAAGAGTCAGGCCTGAGCATCACCAGGCAATGGTGTAGACACGTCTTCTTTGAGCCTCATAATGGTGTCTTGTAAGAAATTTTTTTCAGCAGCCCAGGTGTTGCATGCTCTTGACAGTGATATGAGCAGTGTTGACGAAGTGAATCTGTCTTCAGGCAATGAAACTGAAAGTGTTGCTCGCTTTTGGATTTCTGTTGACCCTGCTTCAGATAAACCAGCACCCTGTCATTTTGATTTTGTGGGGCAGCCCACTTAGTTACTTGAAGTTATTACTTGATGATGATGATGTGTCATGAGACGAACAGTTAATGCTGAACAGTGTTGGCTAAATGACCATACATCTTTGCAGTTTTCTTAAACTTAATGGCAGGCCTTTCCAAAGATAAGGTGCCTGCTAGGCAAATGCTCTTTGACCAACGGATGTTTTACTTAACTGAAGGAATGACCTAAAGACCAGCATTAAGGGAGCTAAGATGATGTACTTGATTGTATGTTGTAATTAGCTCAGCCAATTAGAGGTGCAAGTCCATGCAGGGCCTTATACATTAAAAGAGCAACTTTAAAATCAGTTCCTGCTTATACTACTAACCGGTGAAGATAAGCTGGATTGGGTGTTAGGTGCTCCATTTTTTTTTTTTTTTTTTGTCAAGATCCTAGCTGCAGCATTCTGAACAAGTTGAAGGCTTATAGTAGCACAACTAGGAAGACCAGAGAAAAGGGCGTTATAATGATCAAGTCTAGAAAAAACAAATGCATGTACTAATGCCTCAGCATTATGCAGGGATAGAATAGTACAGATTCTTGCAATATTACTAAGATGAAAAAAATTCTGTCATCGCAATAGCCTTGATAGTGTTAGATGATTATCGAAAATTACTCAGATTCTTAATGGTTGAACTTTCACAGATAGAACAGTCATCGGTATTAACAGTCAAGCTGTCACACAAATGGCAAACAAAAATTCTGTTTTTTTTTTTAAATTTAAGTGCAGAAAGTTCATACTCATTCAATTTCTGCCATACATGCCTCTACATTTAAAAGTTTGGAAAGGTCATTTGGCTGTACAGGTATAGCTGTGTATTGTCGGCATAACAGTGAAAATCAACACCATGTTTACAAATAACGTAACCAAGGAGAAGGATTTAGATGGAAAACAGCACATGGACAAGGACTGATCTCTGAGGTACACCACAGTGTACTTAAGAAAATTCTAAGATTGTATTGTTGTGTCTTATATGTTAAGTTCTTTTTGATAAATAAAAGTGAAATCATGGAAGTGTCATCCCCTGGATGTCAGTATGCTTCTCCAAGTGGCTTTAAAGTATGCCGTGGTCTGCAGTGTCAAAAGCTACACTTAAGTCAAGAAGCAGCAACACAGACAACAAATTTGAAGCAAGGGTGATTAGAAGTTCATTGATTATTCTGGTCAAAGCAGTTTTTGTAGAATGATAGGCCCAAAAGCCAGATTGGAATTTGTTAAAAGATTGTCAGACAAGTAGGCATTACGTTGATCAGTGACAACCGTTTCAAGTAATTTAGACATAAAAGAGAGATCGTGAATTGGTCGATAATTATTCAAAATCTTTGGATCCCAGTTAATCTTTTTTTAAACAATGGCATAATAATGGCGGTTTTAAAAGCTGAGTGCACAGAGCTAATAGAAAGTGACTTATTAATAATATTCAGACTAGGATCAATTAAAACAGGAAACCTTTCCTTAAAAAGATAAGATAGTATATAGTCTAATATGCAGGTTGTTGGTTTGGAAGCAGTTACAGTATCAGGCTGGACAAAGACTCAAGGTAATCTAATTCAAACTGGGAAAAGTTGTAAGAGGATTGAACCACAGCGCAAAGCAATTGAGAGATCATAGTCATCATTCTAAGAATGTAGACCATTGATTTTATCTCTAGATAGATAATCAAGTCAATCTTATTTATGAAAAATCTCAGCAATTCATTGGCATTGAATGGAGAACTGTTTGCAGGAACATTCTGTGTGAGGTTGACAATTGTATCAAGCAATAACAGTGGATTATTTCTGTTAGTGTTAATCAAATTAGAGAAATATGCTGTCCTAGCAGGTGAAAGTGTGTGTTTATCGTTTTTAAAACTTTCTACCCAGGCAAGATGAAAGCCCTCTTGCTTTGTCATACTCCTCCTGCGCTCAAGTTTTCTACAAGTCAGTCTGAGTGTATGGATGTCATCTGAAAACCATGGTGCGGATTTCATCCAGGTACATTTTCTTGATGTAAGAGGTGCAACAGAGTTCAGCAATTTATGCAATAAACTATATAGATTATCTGTGAGATTATCAAGGGAATCACAATTTGTACTAAATGCATCAAGTATATCTGGTTGATGCTCAATCAATATTGACTTAACAGTAATGTCAATACAGCAATAAGTATATGTACCAGGCTTGGGACACTACATTAGAGTACAGAGATGCTTTGAAAAAGACACAGAATTGATCAGAAACTGGAACCTATAAAACTGATGAAACATCAATGTCAATACCCTTTGTGACAATAAGGTTAAGTGCGTTTCCATGGTTGTGAGTAACATCCATCACATTTTGGTTAAAATTTAAACTTGCATTAAGGTCTACAAATTCCATTGTTTTAGAATCTGAACAATCATTTATAGGCAAATATTAAAATCATCCAGTAAAATTAATTTTCATCAACCCAGATAAGAAATTGGGGTTGTGCTTTGGTGGTCTAAAAATACTTAGTACAGGAATATTTTTTTGAAAGATTAAAATTGCTTGTTACATTATGATGTGTATTTGATTTAGCCTTCTTTAGAACTGGGATGTTATGGAGGCTTTCTAGAATTATTAAGAATTATTTGGACTGTAGGGGGTGATAGTAAAACAGACAGAAGTTAAAGAAGGCAGTGGATATCACCAGGATGATTATCAGAGAAATTGTATAAAATGTGGGTGTTCTGTCACTTCATAGAGCAGTTTATAATTGAGTAAAATATATTGTCTGCTAAAACACGATTGTCTAAGGAACTTGGATGAATTCCGCCATTCCTGAAAAATGAAGGATAATTCCAGAAAAGATTAAAATTTCAATGAAGAAAAGTCAAAGTGCAACTAAAATGCCCAGATCCTTTTCCAAGGTGTGGAATTGGACCGGAGATAAAAACAGTTTTGCCATAGAACTAGAGAGAGCTAAAAAGCTTGTTAAAATCTTATTTTAAAATCTCAGAGATCTGGTCTTGTATATGGCATTACACCCTGCGTGAATAATTGTTTCGCACAGATACATACATGTTGAGTAAACTTGGAATGTGATAGGATATCAGAAACTTTGGCTCCTGGGAAACAGTGGACAACAGCAGATCATCTTCTGATGCTTCTGACAATTTAATTTACCCCGATTAATGTAAGTTGGTGGTTGTGGTAGTGGTTGGAGATGTTACAGCGCAGCCTTGTGGACATTCTACCCAGAAGGACTTGAAGGTGAAGCCTTCAGTAGCAGTACAGGGAATGGGGAGAGCTGAGTAGTAGTGGTGATCACTCAACTCTGTGAGCCCTGCTGAGTCATGTGTGGCAACTTTAATATGACCAACTGTGAAGCAGGAGGAGGAAGCATAGACCTATGATAATCCTTACGTTCTTCTAAAACTGAGAATCTGTTCCCCAGTTGACTACCACAAGGTTTGGTTAGAAAATGAGGATGATAGTCTGAGCATCTGCCACCTTGCTTTTATCTGTGGGCTGTTGTCCATGCCTCTGGCAGACCTGGAGTAGAAGAGCTCACCAGCTTCGTTCATGCCCCCAGCTAAAGTCAAGGTTCCGTGATCTGATTAGGAGCATTGTCAGGCTCCAGGGTAGTGGTGTCCATAGCAGCTATGGGGCCAGAGGCATTGACAGTAGCTTTAGCCACAGCCATTATAAAATCAAGAAGGTACTCGTTCTCTCTGGTCTGATACAGCAGAGTTATCCTACTTTCTAGCTCAGCAATTTTTCTTGACAAACGGGCACAGCTTCTGTGGAGACATGCAAGTACTTGCTTATATAAAATCAGTGATCATCTTGTACTTCTGGCCTAATCTCCTGTTGAAATGTAATGTCAGCATATTTACTTTGTTTTGCAGGTGGCAAGCACACATGCATAGGTTTCCACCAAACCATAAATATGACTATAAATAGCCTGTATTCTACTATGCATAGTGCTTCCACTACTTTAACTTGAAATAAACAATTGTTTAATTTGCATGAATACGTTTCTACACCTATTTAGCCAAGAAAACAGACATGCAGTAAAATCCAAAGAAAGTATAATTAAACAGACTTAGAAAATAATAATTACTTTTTCATTTTCCTGTGTAGTTTTCTTTAGCTTTATGTTTAGCATTCAACATAAAGCTGCAAGTGTGAATGCTGTTAATTAAAGATATCTGTGTTGTTTAGTTAAAATATATTTCATTTAACCCTAGCTTAGGTAGCACAGTAGTGTGCACTGATTAGCATTGCCACTTTATAGAACTAGCGTATTTGGTTCAAATCCAACACTTGATTGATTATCCGTGTGGAGTTTTCAATGTTCTCCCTGTGTCTCTGCCATGGTGTTTTTCTAGGGACTCCAGTTTTCCTCCCACAATCTTAAAATCTTGTAATTTTGGTTAAATTGTCCCAATATGGGGTTGTGCGCAAGTGGACCCTGCCATGAACTTGTACCCTTTCCAGGCCCTTTACCTGCATTGTGCCCAGTGCTACAATGAAGGGCTTCTGTACTACGCTCCACTGATTTTGAGTAAGTGGGTTTGAGAATGACTACAACTATTGCTACTGTGAACTGTTGCCAAAACCAAACAACATTTCTAAGAAACTACAAAAGAATGTAAACTTGAAATGTGTATCACAGGAAAATTTTTATTTTTATTCTGAAATGTCCTTTTCAGAGATACAGTGGTAGCAACCTTAGCCATGTTACAGCCATTTTTCTTGCAAGTCATCCTTGAGCGTTGTTTCATCTTTTTGTGTGCATGTCGCTGATTTTTACTTTTCATATTCAGGTTTAAACGCAGCAAATCTAGCAGAGGCATTTTAAAGAAATGATTACGAGCTTCTTAAAGCGTCACAGTGCAGCACAAATTTGCAGTGGTCAGTTTGTCAAGTAACAATGAGCAAAAATGAATACAAATTCACTTAACAGTCCAAGTCAGTTTACTGAATGTTTGTACTGATTTTAGTGCAAGTATAGTACAGTAATCCCTCCTCCATCGTGGGGGTTGCATTCCAGAGCCACCTGCGAAATAAGAAAATTCAAGTAGAAACCATATGTTTATATGGTTATTTTTATATTGTCATGCTTGGGTCACAGATTTGCGCAGAAACACAGGAGGTTGTAGCGAGACAGGAACATTATTCAAACACTGCAAACAAACATTTGTCTCTTTTTCAAAAGTTTAAACTGTGCTCCTTGACAAGACAGAGATGACAGTTCAGTCTCGCAATTAAAAGAATGCAAACATATCTTCCTCTTCAAAGGAGCAAACAAATCAATAGGGCTGTTTGGCTTTTAAGTGTGTGAAGCACCGCGGCACAAAGCTGTTGAAGGTGGCAGCTCACACCCCCTCCGTCAGGAGCAGAGAGAGAGAGAGAGACAGATAAAAAAAATCAATACGTGCCCTTCGAGCTTTTAAATATGCGAAGCACCATGCAGCATGTCGCTTCACGAAGCAGCTGCACAGAAGGTAGCCAACGTGAAGATAATCTTTCAGCATTTTTAGACGAGTGTCCGTATCGTCTAGGTGTGCGAACAGCCCCCCTGCTCACACCCTCTACGTCAGGATCAGAGAAAGTCAGCGCAAGAGAGACAGAGAAAAGTAAGTTGGGTAGCTTCTCAGCCATCTGCCAATAGCGTCCCTTGTATGAAATCAACTGGGCAAACCAACTGAGGAAGCATGTACCAGAAATTAAAAGACCCATTGTCCGCAGAAATCCGCGAACCAGCAAAAAATCCGCGATATATATTTAAATATGCTTACATATAAAATCCGCGATAGAGTGAAGCTGCGAAAGGCGAAGCGCGATATAGCGAGGGATCACTGTATATGCTTTTAGCATTCACCTCAACAAAGTTTGAGTTTCTTTTAAGGCACAATTTAAACTCAGACCGTTGTTTGGCAGACATGTGTTTTTCTCCTGCGGCACGCTTGTGCAACTTTGATGAGATTTGCCGAATGCCACAGACCAACTTGTGCACGCAGTGACATCCTATGCGTGCAAGGTTAATGAAACACAAACAATGAAAATGACATAGTAATTCCTAATTAACAAATAAGGCACAAGTACAAAATAATTTATCAAAATACGTTGAATATTCTTGTACAAATTTGTAGGAATTACTACATTTGTCAGGATACCCACAATCTTCAGTTAAATTTCAAGCCCTGGTTGTACATGCTATATAAAATGTACACCACTTTATTTAGTCGGATCACTCTATTCCAATGTATACGTTGTGAAAATTTTGTAATCAAAGTTTAACTTTTGTTTGATTCGCATGGCTGGATGTAAAGGTAGCCTGTTTTAACACTAGAATTACCAACGCCTACGGAAAAACTCGTAAACCCTTCCCACCTTAAATCCCTTTGCCACCTGTCCATCAGTGTCTATTGTCTTGTAAATGTGTCGATAAGCACAAGCAGCAAGCAGCCTGCTATACCATCCCCCCACCACCGCAGAAAGGGCAATAAGTTCTCCCAGTTCAAGCTTTGATTATCTGGGAGTGAGCTACATAGAGTTGTATAGAGTAATTAATTTCATGTGTGTTCAATGTCTACAACAATCTATGTTAACACATCGTTAAAACAAATGTTTTTCATGTTTTAGTAATAATTGACAAAATGTAGACATGAACTGTATAATGTGTGAAGGCTGAAGTCCAAATATCAAATAAACACTTTCAGAAAAGGTACAAGGCTAATATGATAGTTTCCAAGGTGCAGTGGTAAGAACTGCTGACTTGTAATCAAAAGGCTGCCAGTTCAATTCCGGCTTCCTTGCAAATTTGCTGTTTTGAGTAGTGAGCTGTTCTTATTGTTAATATTATACAATAAAAACATGCATCTGTTTTGTGTCTTTAACAGCCGGTGTACATTTATAGTACTTATAAAAGTTAGTGGTTTTTTTTTCCACTTTTATTCTTTTGATCACGATACAACATACCCCCCATCCACCAAAGATCTGACGCTGTTAGTTTTTATCTGAAACTGGAAATAACTGTAGATGTAAGTGGTGTTTTGAGACAATGGAACTGGTAATTCTCTAATCTGGAGGGATTAAAGATGACACAAAAATGCTGGTGCAGTTCGGGGGGGGGGCTGGTTCTGGATCAGGTGGTTGTATCATGATCGTGACTGAGAGAATAAAAGTGGGGAAAAAAAGCTAACTTTTACAAGTACAGTCGACCCTTGACTGGCCTGACATGCGAACAACTTGCTTTACAACCAAAATTTTTGTTTTCAATTACGACCAACATCTTGCGTTACAATCCGATTGCGGTCACATGTATCCGCTTGTGCGATTGTAAACAAACAAACAGCTAAGCGTCAGTCGGAGCCCAGATACATGTGTTTGTGAACGTAATTTCCGTCAGTGCAGTGATTTATATAATTTATTTCGATAATTGTTAAGGAAGGAAGCAAAGGTAACGAAGGTAAAGAAAGTGATCACAATTGAAAGAAAGAAGGAAATTGTGTGGAGATATGAGAGTGGCGTTCTTGTGACTGATCTCGCTAATATGTACAGCATGTCGAAATGGGGGGGAATGGTATAGCAGGCTGCTTGTGCTTATCAACAAATTTACAAGACAAAAAACGCTGATGGAGAGGTACGAAGGGATTTAAGGTGGGCCTGGTTTTTCCGTAGGCTTTTGTAATTCATGTATTAAGATGTATACATGCAATGTGTTTGAACAAAATATACTGAATGGATCACACTGTGAAATAAACAGTGCAGACATGTGGGAAATGCATATAGAGTACATAACTGCACACAACACTAAAGCATACCGATAAGTGATTAGGTAGTTAAACCGCAATGAAGATGATCTTACCTTGAAGTTGCTGTAGATCAGTTGGTGATGGTCTGAAAGATGACTGATTAAAGACCATGTACAGTGGAACCTCAGGTCACGAACGTCTCGGACCACGTACAAATCGGGCAACGACCAAAAAGTTTGCCAAACTTTTGCATCTGTTCACGACCACACACACGGGTGACGATCAAGCCAGTTTCCCTTCCGGTTCGTACGCGCCGATGATTTCCGCACGTGTTCAGTCTCTCCCTGTGCATTCCCTGTGCAGCAAGCAAGAGAGAGCGCAGGCAGGCAAGCGAGCTTATATATATTTACATACAGCTTGTACAGTCCGGAATGGATTAATTGTATTTATATACAATCCTATGGGGGGAAATTCCTAGTCTATACACACACAACATGAACTGAACATCGGAGCTGTGTGATAGCTGTGCTTATCACTGTGCAGCTGGCTTTTTTTCCCCTCTACATTTCCTATTGTACTGGGGTTCTGTGCTTACAACCAAGGCATCAAATGTTCTAGGGAGTTATGGGACCTATTCTGCCGAGTTATTTTCAGTAAATTCAAAAGAACACGTGTATGGCTTAGAGTCTTTTTAGATTTACCGTCTTCAACCCAGTGGATTAAGGTTAAAAGGTGCTCAGCAGTCATGTTCTGAACAGTGTAAAGCAGTGGTTTCTAAGTTCAGTCCTGTAGACTAGTATCACTGCAGGTTTTGTTTCAACTAGTTTCACAACTAATTAGTCATTTTCCATCAGATTTATCTTAATCTGATTGTTTGTTCAGTTTATCTTATTTTCTTTCTTTTACTTACATACAGTGTAATAGTTTGAGATTTAATGTATATTTATAATAATTTGAGGTGTATTTATGTTTTGCCATATCATGCAACTTTTTTTTAATTTTCCAGTTATGTCAACCTTAAGACTTCCTTAGTTTTGTCCTAATAATGACAAGTAATGTTAAGCAGAACACACATGAGTGCATGAGTTGGTTTGAATAAAAACCTTATGGCCACATGGGTCCTCCAGAACTGAATTTGAGAACCCCTGGAAGTTGTGTTTTTTTTTTTTTTGTTTGTTTTTTTTCCCTCCAGCTTTTAGAGCAACTTGTAGTTGTGAACTGTGAAAATAGTGCAGGATGTTTTGTACTTTTTCTGGCCTGCACTGTCCAGCCTAGACTAACAAAAGGCCAAAATGGAAGTGTGAACAGAACATTTATAAGACAATAAGGTGGATAGAAAGATGCAAGTGACTTATAAAAAGTTTACTGAAAGTTTTTATTAAGATACTTCTTAAGCATCAAGTGGAATTTTAATTTTGTCTGTATTTTTTATACATGAAGAAAATGATAATATTCTATTGCAAAAAAGTGAACCTTCCATTCCCCTTAATTACTGCCAGCCCATCCCAACATCTTTGCCTTATGGGCAACTTCAAAACACCGCAAGAGAGAAAAGAATGGGAAGTTAAACTCATGCTAAAAGTTAATACATTACAACATGGATTGAATAGAGACAAGAATTTTATGGACAGATATGAGGATTGTTTACATCTCTCAGAATGACAGACAAACTGTCTACAGATCTACATTGCTTTGAAAAAACTCATTACAAACTTCAAAAGACTTTGTTGGACAGTTATCTTATCCAGAGATCTTGACCATACATTGTTCTTCTCTCTCTTGTTAAATTAACCCTAGCCTGAATGAATCTATTAATTTTTTACATTTAAAATTTCTCATTTAAAGATTTCCCAATGTTGTTTCTTGTCCTAGAGTGTGTATATGTTACGGCCAAAACCCGAAGTTCAGCCAGTTCCCGAATTGACCGGCAATTTCGCATTTTGGCCGCGAGGTGTGGCCAAAGTCCGAAGTACTAGAAATGACCGGCATATATGCTACTTTGGCTAGCCATTTCGCGAAGTGGTGAGAACTCCCTGGTCAAAATCCGATGTGCTGATGTAAGACTGTCCGCTCAAGGTGCGAAGATGCTTAATTTTCAGATGCAGATTCAGAAGTGAGTTTTCCATTCTGCACGAGAAACTGCTCAAGGCGGGTCTTGTTCAGCAAAGCGGACGCCACTTGAGACGGCCTTCCCCTCGCCCAAACACTAACCTTAAGGTCAATAAAATAGGTCCCTGATGTTAAGTCACTATTTTATTGCTAAAATGATAACAGAAATGTGAAATCCACTTATATACCTGATCTTAATTACTGTGAAAAAACCAAGTGGCGTCCGCTTTCTGAACATGAGCCGCCAAGGCTACACTCAACACAATTGCACTACTAAGTGCGCAACAAATCGCAAATCGCTGCTCATGCCTTTTTCCTTCCGACTTTGGCCGATCGCCCCATGCCATTTCGCAAACTGGCTAGCCAAATCCCGAAATCGAGTAAAAGATCGGACATTGGCCGGTCAATTTACAGCGACATTGGCCATTTCCCGATTTGGCCGGACATTTCCCACTTTGGCCAATTTCTGGTTTTGGCCATAACATATATAAACATAGGGAACTTCAGTCTGTATTACATCTTGCCTGAAGAAGGGGCCTGAGTTGCCTCGAAAGCTTGCATATTGTAATCTTTTTAGTTAGCCAATAAAAGGTGTCATTTTGCTTGGCTTTTCTCTACATTCATAATGGCTAACACGGTACAACACCCTAGTACTATGTATATAGGTTTACAATTTAGTTAGCCTACATGAAATGAGCGCTGCATCCAATGCACTTTGATGTGTTATGAGAAAAACTTTGTACATTGAACCATTTGTTTATAGATTTGGCTCTTACATCCTATAGTCATGAACTGGACTAAGCACCTAATAATAAAATATCATAGATGTATGAATTGAAAAATTTATAATTGGCTTGTAACTTTGGGTCTCTTTATAGCATTTAGTGTAATTCATCAAATGATGAGTTTGGTCGTCTTCCTGTTTGAATTGTCCATGTGACTTTTTCAGACTGTATTCCTTCTTGAAATTAACCACCGGATTCATAATTGGTCAGATTTCTGTTGAAAATAAAAAATTGGATATTGAAATTGGGAATAAAAATCAGCACTTGGTGGATATTTAGTATTAATTTTTTTCTTGTTTTTATCATTATTTATGCACGTGCGTATGTCTCTTTAATAATTCAAGTACAGTATGTGTGGATGTTAACACTGGTTTGGAGATAAGGTTGGGTGTAACCATATTGTCAAATATGCTTGTAAATAAGAGAGTTTCTGCTTAACAAAATTCTAATGGCCTACATAATACATTTGTAGCAGAAATTAGATGAGTGCAGCAATTATTTGAGTTTGCAGTCTGTTCATAAGAAGAAGAAAAAAAAAAGTCAGTTTATTCTCCAAATAGTCTAAAGGCATCCTTTACATTTTGAATGTTTAAGCAGTGGCTTGAGCTTATTTGTGTCCAGAGTTCAAAGTACATGGAGCCAAATAAAACCAACCATATGATGATTGCTCCTTTGTCAGTCAGTGTGTATGGCTAAAAGAAATCCCATACTGCTCTGTATTGTTCTTTAAGTGAAATACTTGACTAGACAGGATAAAAAGGGGAAAAAAGAAATGTAATGCATAGATGCTGAAGCATATCTACCTATAAGATGCACTATATTTGGCAAATTTATGCAATATACAGTGTATCCGGAAAGTATTCACAGCACATCACTTTTTCCACATTTTGTTATGTTACAGCCAAAATGGATTATATTCAATTTTTTCCTCAGAATTCTACACACAACACCCCATAATGACAACGTGAAAAAAGATTACTTGAGGTTTTTGCAAATTTATTAAAAATAAAAAAAACTGAGAAATCACATGTACACAAGTATTCACAGCCTTTGCTCAATACTTTGTTGATGCACCTTTGGCAGCAATTACATCCTCAAGTCTTTTTGAATATGATGCCACAAGCTTGGCACACCTATCTTTGGCCAGTTTCACCCATTCCTCTTTGCAGCACCTCTCAAGCTCCATCAGGTTGGATGGGAAGCGTCGGTGCACAGCCATTTTAAGATCTCTCCAGAGATGTTCAATCGGATTCAAGTCTGGGCTCTGGCTGGGCCACTCGAGGACATTCACAGAGTTGTCATGAAGCCACTCCTTTGATATCTTGGCTGTGTGCTTAGGGTCGTTGTCCTGCTGAAAGATGAACCGTCGCCCCAGTCTGAGGTCAAGAGTGCTCTGGAGCAGGTTTTCATCCAGGATGTCTCTGTACTTTGCTGCAGTCATCTTTCCCTTTATCCTGACTAGTCTCCCAGTTCCTGCCGCTGAAAAACATCCCCACAGCATGATGCTGCCACCACCATGCTTCACTGTAGGGATGGTATTGGCCTGGTGATGAGCGGTGCCTTGTTTCCTCCAAACGTGACGCTTGGCATTCACACCAAAGAGTTCAATCTTTGTCTCATCAGACCAGAGAATTTTCTTTCTAATGGTCTGAGAGTCCTTCAGGTGCCTTTTGGCAAACTCCAGGCAGGCTGCCATGTGCCTTTTACTAAGAAGTGGCTTCCTGGCCACTCTACCATACAGGCCTGATTGGTGGATTGGTGCAGAGATGGTTGCCCTCCTGGAAGGTTCTCCTCTCTCCACAGAGGACCTGTGGAGCTCTGATAGAGTGACCATCGGGTTCTTGGTCACCTCCCTGACTAAGGCCCTTCTCCCCCGATCGCTCAGTTTAGATGGCCAGCCAGCTCTAGGAAGAGTCCTGGTGGTTTCGAACTTCTTCCACTTGCGGATGATGGAGGCCACTGTGCTCATTGGGACCTTCAAAGCAGCAGAAATTTTTCTGTAACCTTCCCCAGATTTGTGCCTGGAGACAATCCTGTCTCTGAGGTCTACAGACAATTCCTTTGACTTCATGCTTGGTTTGTGCTCTGACATGAACTGTCAACTGTGGGACTTTATATAGACAGGTGTGTGCCTTTCCAAATCATGTCCAATCAACTGAATTTAACACAGGTGGACTCCAATTAAGCAGCAGAAACATCTCAAGGATGATCAGGGGAAACAGGAGGCACCTGAGCTCAATTTTGAGCTTCATTGCAAAGACTGTGAATACTTATTTACATGTGCTTTCTCAATTTTTTTATTTTTAATAAATTTGCAAAAATCTCAAGTAAACTTTTTTCACGTTGTCATTATGGGATGTTGTGTGTAGAATTCTGAGGGGAAAAAATGAATTTAATCCATTTTGGAATAAGGCTGTAACATAACAAAATGTGGAATAAGTAATGCGCTGTGAATACTTTCCGGATGCACTGTATCATCCAGTTAAGGTGACCGATTGACAGCCATTCATGTTCTTATAGATGATACTTAGATATAAAAACATTGAGTTATAAATAAACTAGTTAAACATATTTAATAAAATATTACAAAGTTAATGTTTTAAGAAAACTAACAAGAAAACAAGTACTGTTTTAATCAAATGTTTATATGGAATGCATTTTCTTGTCGGTATACTGTAGAAAAATTTATCACATACAGTAATTTATCTTGGAAATAACTAGTTCTAATAAGATTTAAATCCTATGTAAAGACTGTAGGTGCTTATAATTTCAGCAGAACTTTATACCCTTGGTCAAAGTTCTTTTCTAATGATTTACCTGCTTTTTCTAGGTCTGAATTACAGAAAGCTAAAGTCTGCATCAGTTATGTAGAAAGTTTTTACTGTTATTTGAAATGACCAAAGTAGGTAAACAAAATTAACATTTTCTTATGAAGCTATAATAATTATTTTTAAAGAAATGCATTATAATTTATATTAGGATGTAAAACACACACATGCTGAATAAAATTACATCTGTACCACACAATTCCTTTCCTATTGATTCAAGTGGATTATGACGAACTACATGATAATATAAAGCTATATTGAATGTTGGTTATAGTTTATTTCAGATTGATAGTTAACTGAAATGTATCATAGACAATTGTATTAATGTGCTGTTAGGAATTTTTTCCTAGTAATTTATCATACAACAGTTTAGAAGTGGAACAAAATAAACAAGGGCTGGTTACAAAAATTAAAACTTTTTAAAAAATTTTATTGTAATTTTTTTTTCTGATTTTCTTTTTATTACTACTGTACACTTTTTGAAATGGAAGTAAAGGATGGCGGGAAATACAGATGTAGAATAGCAGTCAAGTGTTTATTTGGTTTCTTCCCTCTAACAGCTTTAATTTATTAAGTTATTGGACTGTGATAATCATACCATTATCCACTCAAGCCAAAAATTATTTGCTGAATATGGTTTACATCTTGATGATTTATGTATTGCTGTGAATGTGAAGGAGGATATGTACCCTTCAACTACAACTACAGGCCAACTACAGCTTGTCCGTCAGTCAGTGGGTGTCAACATCCTATGGTTGAGGAATCTAGCTACTTGGTGTTTTAAACATACAGTATAACCATTATATAGTATACTTTTAATGCCAACACTCAATTTTGGTATCTTTGTCATACACATACAAAATTGACTGTCACTCTGAAACAATCACGACAGGTTAAATTTCACCTTTGGTTGTAGGAGTGAGCTTTGTATTTGTGCAACAGCTATAAACCATTAAATGCATACCACTAAGTACAATACAGAACACAGCGTGTGTTTTCGTGCGCTCAAACTGAAGAGAAGCATGTCTGTCTGATGTTTTGTGTGGTTTTTGTACCATGATGGAATGGCAAAAGCAAAAAAAAGAGTTGAAGTAGTGGTTGAACTCTCCGCTGTGACAAAATGCCATAAAGGAGTTCTGATTCATAGTCATAATTTAATATCCTCATGGTGATGAGATTCAGCAATTTGAGGCACATTTGACATGCTCTCCACCACAAAATGTAATATGTCACTAATTTTAGGGATCTGATTTTAAAGTATTTATGATTTAATTTTTCTTCATTCCAGACGTTTCATTTGGAAATAGTGTTGAGTGTTATCATGAAGGCCTTGCAGGGTAGCATGAAGATTTTTAAAAACTAAAATAGAAAATAGGTTAAGAGACATGTTAATCATGAGACATAACCTAAATGTATGTAGTATAATTATGGTTTTAGTACATTCTAAATAATCTTGTGTATACGGCTGATACAAAGTGTCTTCTATGACATAAATATGTAAAATTTCTTAAAGATCTTCAAATCATATTGCATTTTTTCTTATTTGCACTCTGTGTATTTTTGAGTCTTTTTAAATATAAAAATTAATATTTTGAATTATTTAAAGCCAAGTAAGGTGTGTAAGTATTTCCTTTTAGGTTCAATTTATGGTTACATTTTGTGGTTTTAATGTTGCCTGAAACAAATACGGAGGATGCCAAACAATAAAGTATATGAGTGATGAAGGGTTAAGCAGTGGAACTAATTGTACTTTTCACCAGTGCGCTTATGCAAATAAATCTGTGCATTTTTCATAGCTGTTATGCATGCATTAATTTTACTTGCACTATATTACTATAATACTTTATATATTTTCCTCTGTCTATTTCTGTCTTGTATTAAGTTAAAATTTATGTTGTACAGTTGTTAGTATGGTTTGTATGATAGATGTTAGATGTTTTGAGTACAAAAAGATGCAGGGGGCGGCAGGAGAAGCATTGTTTGAAAATTACTATAGAACACTGACAAATTAATAAAAGCATTAAATGGTCTAGATAAGAAAATAAAGATGGAGTGAAAGCAAATCATTTAAATGAAGACAGATAAGTTCACAGTTGAACATTTTTCCAGGAAGGGTGCCGCCTATCTGATTGCTTACTGGGCAAGTGACCACGTGAGCAGGCAGAAAGAGCAGAGCAAGTTTTGTTTTAAACACTTCCTGTTTTTCCCCCCAAGGAAGTCGCTTGACATTTATGCCAGTGCTAGACGTGCTTCTATCATTTGTAAAGCAAAAAAAAATGTAATTCCCCCTCCTCCACAAACTTGAAATCTGTTTACCAGTGGAGAGAAAATATTTCTTTATATTGCTATGAAAGCAGTGTTTCTTCATATCTGGTAAGTTCAGTAGCCTTTTAAGTTAGAATTATACAGTACAACTTTGTTTGCCAATCTAGTAACTTTTTTTAGTTGGAGAATGATGTATCACAATTTCAGAGCTGAATTTTTATTAATAGTTCATTGTTTGGGAAGAGGTAAGGTAATGTGGAAGACAGAAACATAAGAATTTTTAGTAATGGCACCTGCTTATTTTTTTGGTTTCCTTTTGTACTTGTAGCTTACTGTGACAACCAAGTAGTGGGCTACTGCTTTTAAGCAACTAAAATGTCACCTAGTGCTACTGTAACAAATGCAGTCAGTTTTTTTTTTTTTTTGTTTATATTTAATATGTTCCCTAATCATTATTCTAAACATGTCTGCAGATGTGTATTGATATGATGTCTATTCTGAATATATTATTTCTCCAGTGACTTTGCTGTCAAAACACACAAATTCAGTCCTTTGTATGGTGTCTGTATATTCAGTCACTTAGTTAATTAGAGCATAATGTGTAAATAATGAAATATATATAATATAGGGTGGTCCAGATGTAATTGTGCAATCGTTTGTTAGAGGAATCGGTGAGCAAGTGACACACCATCTGTTGTCTAGCGACCCACGTTCTGCTTACAGAGGAATCAAAGCATTACGCACATCTGAATCTGTTCCTCGGAGAGCCGCAGTCAGGGCAGTTGATGGAACGGTCCTTATGGATGACACTGCAGTTGTGACCCACTGGGCTGGCTATTTTGAGCAGTTGTTCAAAGCTGATCCTCCGGCTAAGATGTTGGATATCTCTGGGTCCACGGTTATTGAGGCTGATCCTCCAATTAGCTGTGAACCACCTAATCTCACTGAGATTGCACAGGTGGTGAACCAGCTGAGGGGGGGAAAGGCTGCAGGTATCTGGGGTTAACTTCTCCAGGTTGGTGGTAAGGCTGTCCTCCTGGCATTGCAAGCAAACTTTGCTTCCATTTGGGAGACTGGCATCATCCCAACTGACTGGAAAACGGGACTTGTCGTCCCTATCTGGAAAGGGAAGGGTGATTGCTTGGATTGCAGCAACTACAGGGGGATAACACTGCTCTCGGTGCTGGGTAAGGTCCTTGCTAGGGTTGTCCTCAGTAGGATCCGTGATCATCTTTCTCACCTACCAGCGACTGGTTTTACGCCTAAGAAGTCTACAATTGACCGCATCCTGGCACTGAGGGTTCTCATAGAGCGCAAACGCAAATATCGACAGTTTCTTTGCAGCCTTTGTCAATTTTCGCAAAGCATTCGACTCAGTTGATCGAGCTGCCCTGTGGGACATCCTGAGGGTTTGCGGGATCCCCTCGAGGTTGCTGGATATCATGGCCAGCCTGTACACTGGTACTGTGAGTGCTGTGCAGAGTGGAGACAGGACCTCTGCATTTTTCCCCAGTTGATTCTGGGGTTCATCAGGGGTGTGTTCTTGCTCCTACTCTGTTCAATGCTTGTATGGTCTGCGTGTTGGGCAAGGTCGTGGGGTCCAGCGGTTGTGGGGCATCTGTTGGTGAAGAAAGATTCACGGATCTTGACTTTGCTGCTGATGCTGTGATCTTCGCGGAGTCAATGGAGGCTCTGATCGGGGCACTCGAGAGATTGAGTGAGAAGTCTGAGTGTCTGGGCTTGCAAGTGTCCTGGACAAAAACCAAGATTCAGGCCTTTAATGACCTCTTGGGCACAGCCATCAGCAGTGTGTCTGTTTGTAGAGAGTGTTGACCTTGTTGAGAGATTCACTTACCTTGCCAGTGACATTCATGTCTCTGGTGACTCTTCCTGTGAAGTCAGTAGACAGATTGGGAGAGCATGGGGGGTCATGAGGTCACTGCAAAGGGGTGTGTGGCGCTCCCAATATCTATGCAAAGGGACGAAGGTCCAAGTCTTTAGAGTCCTGGTGCTTCCTGTCTTATTATATGGTTGTGAGACATGGACGCTATCCAGTGACATGAGACGAAGACTGGACTCCTTTGGCACTGTGTTTCTCCGGAAAATCCTTGGGTACCGTTGGATTGACTTTGTGTCGAATGAGCGGTTTGCTCATGGAGTCCCAAATGAGGCACATTACCTGCATTGTGAGGGAGTGTCAGTTACGGCACTACGGCCATGTGGCGCGTTTCCCCGAGGGTGATCCGGCTCATAAGATCCTCATTGTTGGGGACCCAAGTGGCTGGACCAGGCCAAGGGGTCGCCCACGTAACACCTGGCTGCGGCAGATAGAGGGTCATTTCTGGAGGGTAGGACTGGACCGCGTGTCTGCCTGGGGGGTTGCCAACCGGGATCCCGAGCTTTTTCGACATGTAGTGGGTGCGGCAACGCACTGTACCAGTGCATGCTCTCCAACTTGACTTGACTTGTAGCTTGCAAACCATTTGACCTATTGACCTGAAATTTGGTACAAATATACTACGTGACGTCTACTATCCGCTTTCGGGGTGATGATTGACGTCCAAGGTTATTCCTCTTTTTATTTTTATTTTATTTAATTGTAGAGTCAACTCTCTGCAATGGGCAGCAGGTCGTCCGTGCAGCGTATGCATACAGTTGCCATTCTCATCCCTACCACCTTCTCAGTCACTTCCCCTACCTCTTCATATCTTAAGTGTTCAATCTGCCTCAAGAATGATTTAAGTCCCAGCTTAAGTGAAGAATGAAAGAAAATGTACTAAGTAATTGCAACACAAACACTGACTTAATTAGTTTTAATGTGAAAAGATGCTGACGCAAAAAGAGAATAAGCTGGCTGCTAGGGTGTAGAAAAGAAGAGCTGCTCAGGAAGCAGCAAGCACATCAACGTATGAGCAAACAAATGCTAAACGTACAGAGAAAGAGTCTGAAAACTATGAATGCTCAAGTCAAGTGTATTCACTGCATGTTATTGTGCAGTGCGCCATTACTGGATATATAATAAAAAGATACATTTGATTCAAGTCAGTAACACCAGCTGAAAAGATTTGCAATTTGTAAAAGTTAGCTTTTTTTTTTATTCAGTTTTATTCTCTGTCACATTCACATTGTACAACGAACTTGCCTTTCCCATTCTAACTTAATGTCATTTATCTTCATTCTTTTCATTCATTCTATGACAAAAGTTGGTGGTTTGGTTGCTGTGAGCAACTGTTTCCAACCAAGGTTCGTTTTCTTTTCTGGTAATGCTGCTTAAATAAGCCTGGCAAATTTGGCATAAAGGTTTGGATTGCAGCAGATTTGGAGACAAAGTTCATTTGCAATTCCACTCCTTATTTAGGAAAAGATTCATGTTGTCCCATGAGAGAAAGCATTTCTGAGACTGTGGTCATAAAGCTTATGAAGCTATTTCTGGGCAAAGACAAAACCATAACAGCAACTTTTTCCCGTCGCTTTCGCTCGCTAATAGACTGCTGCACCGCAAAACAACTCTGTTTGGCACCATTACTAAAATGGGATGAGAACTTCCACCTACAGCTAAAGTCATTTCAGTACGGAAGCAATTCCCCATGCTAGTGTTTAGATCTGGCAGTGCCAGGCTGATGGTGTGCCTGCTCAAGATCGGAGAGAAAAAATAAAAAGTTCAAATGACATAGCGTTTTCAGATAATGACATTTTCACATATGAATGCGTGTGTGTGTATTCTTGAGAGACGCAGAAACAGATTTGATGTCATTTAAGTTGTTACTGGAATATAAAATAAACACTTTCACAAAGGTATAGCAAAAGAGGTGTGCTTTTACTCAAGAATAAAACTGAATAAATTAAATTGACAACAAGATACCAAGAAGACATGATTCACCAGTGTTTGTGTGTCTGCTTATATCCCTTCAGCAATATCTTTTTCAAGTAGCAAAAACATACATATACAGGGTGTTACAAACTAAAATCAAATTAATGTTTTTATTTGTAATAATAATAGCAGCTCATTACCAAAAATGGGAAATATGGAGAGGACCCAGGATCAGACCTTAATCCTCTTGATTAAGAGCAGCAGTTCTTACCTCTGCACCAGCCAAACTGATGTGTTTAGTTTGTATTGATTGATATTTGGGCTTCAGTTTTTTGTTATTTTCTTGAATAAAGGTACACTTGTTTTGTTATACCTTTTTGGGAAAGTGTTTGATATTTGGACTTCAGTCTTCACACATTATACACTTCATGTCAGCATTTTGTCATTACATGAAAAAAAGTTTGTTTTAGTTATGTATTCAACATTTTTTGCCTCACATTTCCTGTCATTTTATATTTACACAGATCGTTGTAGATATGGAACACACATGAAGTGTATATATTCTAATTAATATATATTATTTACTCTGTACAATTTCAGACACCTAACTCCCTGAGCTCTAAGAATTTTGTGTCTGACTTGACTTCAGCTGCCTCGGTGGGGGATGGGATATAAGGCTGCTTGTGCTGATTGACACATTTGCAAAACAAAGACACTGATGACAAGGTGCGAGAGAATTTAAGGTGGCCCGGCATTATGAATATTTTCATAGGCTTATGTGATTGTAATGTTAAGATTGTTGTTGACCTTGTACATCCCCAAGTGGCACTAGAACATAAGACGTTTGACAAATGAAAGGAGAACATTCAGTCCACAAAGCCCATTTGTTTAGCTAATAGCTAAGCTGTCCCGATAAGATTTTCTTTTTTTTTTCATCTGCTTCAATTACTTGTCTTGGTAGTTTGTTCCAGAGTCCCACAGCTCTTTAGCAAAAAAGTGCTTCTTGGTTTTAGTTATAAATGCACTTCTCCTTAATTTCCACTGATGTCCAATAGTATGTATTTCACTTTTAAGACGAAAAAATGTTGCTGGATCTACTTCATCAATGCCTTTGAGGATTTTAAATATCTACATTAGATCCCCGTGCAGTCTCCTTTGCTCAGTACTAAACAGGTTGAATTCTCTGAGTCTGCCAGAGTAGGTCATGTCCTTAAGTCCCAGGATGTACTTGGTTGCTGTCCTTTGTACAGCTTCAAGTGCTGATATGTTTTTCTTGTACAGTGGTGACCAGAACTGTACAAAATATGCCAGATGCAGTCTTGTGTGCATTATATAGTTTGAGCATAACCTCCCTTGAATTAAATTGAACAGTTTTTATGATGTAACCTACCATTTTATTTGTCTTTTTAATTCTTCCCTGCATTGCCTAGTTGATGAAAATGTTGTAAACTTATACCCCTAAATCTCTTTCAGAGGTTGCTTCCTATATGACAGTGCCTCACATCTTTTGTTAATAATTAGTATTCCTTTTGTTCACGTGTACTACTTTGCACTTTTCTACATTAAACTGCATTTTCCAAAGGTTCACCCAGTTCTAAATTTAAAAGGTCTTTTTGAATTCTTTTTGATGCCATCTTAGTGTCTGCCATCCCACCAATTTTAGTGTCCTCTATGAATTCGACAAGCTTACTAACTATACCAAACTCCGTGGCATTAATATAAATCAGAAAAGGTAATGGTCCAAAGAAAGACCCCGAGGGACTCCATTGATGGCCTTGTTCCATGTGAAGCATTCTCCTCTTATCTCTACCGTTTGCCCCCTGCTGGTTAAACCTCTAGAGATCCAGTTTTTTAGGTTATCTCTGATGCCCACTGCTTCTATTTTCAGAATTAATCTTTGATTGCTGGAATGTTTCTAATAGGGGTTTACATCATAAAGGATGACATCTTTCATTTCTTTCAGTATAATTGAAGATTACAAGATCCCATCAGGTCCAGGGGTTTTATTAGTTTTCAGCGTATTGACGGCTTTAAGCACCTCTTGCTCTTCTGTTTTAAAATCTTTGAACTCAGAGTTTGTTTTTAATTTTGCATGAGGCATTTCGCTTGTTTCTTACCTTATAAATACTTGTTCAATTCATTTGATATTTCCTTCTCATTTTCAGTGATTTCTCCATTTATGTGTTAAAGGTTTCTAAAATTCTCTTCTGTCATCTTTTTACTCAAATAGTACTATAGTGCTGAGTAGTGCTGGTTGTTTTGGCTTCTGTAGCAATTTTTATCTTGGTTTCTCTTTCAGATGTTTTTCTTGATCTCTTGCTGTACTTTCCAGTATTCATCAATGTCAGTATGAACTGGATTTTTAAAAAATTTCTCGTACAGTGATCTTTCCAGTTTTATATTTTTAATAATACTCCTATTTATCCAATTTGGCCAATTCTTTAGTCTTTTTGTTTTATAACTTTTTCAGCATAAGCATATTTTGAGCCTGGATCAGATGATCTCTGAAGTAACACCAACGGACTTTTATAGGTACTGAGTTTTTGCTTTTCCATGTGATGTTTTGTTGATACTTCCTCATCCCCATAAAGACTGCTTCCCTGTAGTTATCATTTTGGTGTAAATTTCTGTGTTTTCAAAGATTTTCTCAAATTTTACCACGTTGATTACTGTTGCTTAAAGTATCAGTAACTTCTGTTGTTGTTAATCTGTCATTATTCTTTGAAAAGATGAGATCTAGTCAGGCATCACCACGTGTTGGTCTTGAGACAAACTAGGTGAAAAAACAGTTATTTGCCATCTGCACCATTTCAATTTCTACACTATTATCATTTTTATTTCATAATTGTATGTGATTTAGTGTATTACAAAAACAATGACAGATATATTTAATAAGCACATTTGTTCTGTACCGTGCCTGAGCACAATTGTCCCACCTCCCTACTCCCCTGTGTTCAGCAGCAGCTAAAAGACAATGAGCTCAGACATTCTCATTTTATTCTGTAATTAAAACGGACACTCTTTGTTGGAGTGCAAATGGTTCAAGCTTGTGTTTAGTACAGCAGCTCACATTTTTAATTAGAAAAATATTAAAGAAGAATTTGCCCTCACTGCTTAGTAAGCAATAGGATTGTTTACTTAAGAGTCTAATATGTTGATTTTGCATGTAAAGTTGTTAAGCACGCTTTTTGCTGGCACCCCTCCGTGTTAACAATACTTTTAATTAAATTCACATTGAACCTTGCACTTTTTGCACTTCTTTCACTTTCTCTTAGCTGTATGTTTAGTTCATGGTTGCAATTGATTACTTTTTTCTTGAATGTGTGTTTATTTTTATGGCCTATGCCTTGAATCAGTTTGCAGCCTTAGGGACAACTTATTTGAATCTTTGCAGTTCACTGGATGAAACATTCTTCTGATTGCATGCTCCTGCGAGATACCTGATTTGTGAACATTTTTCTTTGCATTGTGGAGATCTACGAACTAGGAATACACTGTCTTAATTAAATTGGATACCACACCTCTGATTACCCACAACTATATTTATATGGTTATTTGTTGGAACTGCTGAGTTCTGGTACTTATCGTTTTTGTTCATCTTATAGTATCTTCTACTCTTTTAATTGATCACTTCTCCAGTGGCATCAGTCTATGCTTCTACTGGATTCTTGCTGGGTTGCTATTGCCTCTATTTTGCGCCACCCCACCCCGCCTGTCTCGCCTTCTTCCACTGTGCTGCGCTGCGCAGCTTAAGTATGCTCTACTACAGTCAGATAAGTACTAACTTTCTACTATGTTGAAATATTCTTGGAATATATAACTCCTGTATATTAAACAACTTCTCCGGAGCATATTGTCAGACTGGAATGTTCTAAACGACACTGGTTTGGTACAGCGGCCAAAATATTTACATCACAGATCAGGTCACTGCTACTGCTGGGATACAGATGTAAATTTTACCAGCAGCTTTTGTTCAAGGATATCCTGTTCTGCTCATGGTTTTTTGAAATAAGAGTGTCAGTGTGCCAAGTGTGCAATATGCTAAAATAGATTTTGGTTATGGATCTGTGCACAATGAATCCTCATTAGCTAATTTTGCATTGTTTAACATAAGATCTCTCAATAGCAAAGCATTTGTGCTATCAGAATTCATTACAGACTCAAACCTTGATATGCTGTACTTAACGGAAACTTGGCAAAAACCAAACAAATTTGCATCTGTTATAGGAGGAGGCACTATCTGTTTCAACTTGGTCCAACATGGTGATTTTCCTACCCACTCTGTTGGCCATATATTAGACCGATCTGTACATCTGGCTTATCTGTTGGCAACATTTAGAGCACTGATTTGGGAGTCTCTGACTACAAAGCATTACTTTTCTGTCTCCTTACCACACCCTCCTCTTATCTGTAAACTTCAAATTACTTTACAAAACTTGAATATCTTGCTGAATCCATTTCTGATCTTTTTATGTCTTCTCCTATTCCATCCTCACTGGATGGTCATGTTGACCACTATACCTGAGCCCCTCCTTTAAGTGTTCAGCTCCATGGTACAGAGATGCACTAACTGCAACCAAGAACACATATTATTGCAGAGTTATAAACAGTGGCAATGATAACCTGTGTCACAACCTTTCAGCAGGAGCAGGTGCGCTGCTAGTAGTCGGGACTGACCATGAACGTTGTAGACACACAAAAAAAAAAAGATTCCCAGAGG
>NC_041403.2:94594171-94666671 GCF_900747795.2 Erpetoichthys calabaricus | reverse complement strand
GGTGTTTCAGTTTAATTATAAAAAAAGCCACATTAATATAGAGTATAAGGTTTCTACAAGGTTAGTTATTCAGAAAAATTGTTAAAGAAAACAAATTGATATCTAGTAACATGAACTCAGTGATTGGTATGGGCCCTATAAAACCTGACTGGAGCATCCCTGCATTTCTTATAATTTTCTGTTCGTCTATCAGACTTTTTTGCCCACTCCTCCATGTAGAACACCTTCATTAACTGTATGTAATGTTAGAGGACTTTACTGTGGGTTTTGAATTAACAATTTCAAAGGCCTACATTCTTTTCGAGCTGTTCTTTTGCAGATTTTCATGAGTGTTTTGGATCATTTGTCTTATCTTGCATGGTTCACGTTAAACTTTTTGCCAGATGGCCTCCATTCAATTTAAATACTCTTGGGTACACTGTGGAATTCATAGTTTCTGATAGCCTGTTGCATGGAACCTGAGGCAAAGTTTCACCAAACCAGTGTTTAGTTTTTGCCAAACATCCACTGGTGTTATTCCAAAACTCTAGGAGATGTCCTGTTGACCTTGGATTGAATTTGGGAATTAGGTTACCAGTGGTTTGAAATGATCACCATTTATAGGTAATTTTAACCGGCAGTGATGTGATTTAACTACTGATTGCTTATTAAATAGCTTTTTCTTCTGACAGCTTCAGAGAGCTTTTCTGATCTTGCCATGATGTAGCCACGTGATTCAGTTGCTAAGACCAATACACTGAAAGTTTCTGATGTGTATATAAAGTAAGTTCCTGCAAGTTACTTTGTATTGATATTGTAATCATATACTGTAGCATGCACTTGTTTTGGTTCATCAGATTCTATTTTTAGCCATTGGATGGAAGAATAGTGGTAGTGCTGTACTTTATCTCTACAAGGAATTTTCTTTTCTTTTGCCTTACATAGTACAAAGGAGTCAATGTGATCTATACTAATAAAAGGCAAAGCCCTCACTGACTCACTCACTCATCACTAATTCTCCAACTTACCGTGTAGGTGGAAGGCTGAAATTTGGCAGGCTCATTTCTTACAGCTTACTTACAAAAGTTAGGCAGGTTTCATTTCGAAATTCAAAGCATAACAGTCATAACTGGAACCTCTTTTTTGTCCATATACTGTAATGGACTGCAGCTCGCTGGCCGTGGGAGGCAGGGTTGCGTATCGCGTCATCACGCCTTCCACGTAATCACGTGAACTGACTGTGAACGCAGTACGTAGAAAACAAGGAAGAGCCCAAAAGAGCGCTGAAGAAAACATTCATTACACAATTGAGAAGGCAGCGAAACAATAAGAAGCGAGCGAGTGACGCATACAAGCATATTCATAAGTGAAGCTAAGGCGGAAACAAAACACGGTGTAAAGCGTAAGTTTAAATTAAGTTTGGCAAGGTTGCTTTTCTCCTGTACAACTATACGTTGCATTCTCAACAGTAAGCTTGCACGACTTGGTCATATTACAACCGGAGTGCTGAACTGACAACGTGGTATACAAAGAGAACTATAACAATCGTAATAAACGAACAATAAAACAATACAGAACCGCTAAGCAAGGAGAAAGGACGGCCTTATATGGCGTTCGTTTATAAAACAGAGGACAAGCTGTGTAAAGGCAGCTTCACAAAAAAACAGATCCTTAACAAATTGTTATTGGTATATTTTCCCTCAATTTAAAAAGGTTTTCTTTTCATCTTAATTAAAATTTAAAAGCAATACTTCACCGCTGCGAAGCCCCTCTAGTGCTGACGTCCGAGGTTCGATTCCCTTAAGGGAGTGCAGTGAGTGTGTACGCCTGATGAGCCAAGAATTAGGGAGAAACACGTGTCGTGTACTCTGCATTATTTGACAGTAAACTATTTTCAACCATTCTATGATCTGATCTCACAACTGAAGGCACCTTGGCTGATGTTAGCTGACTTGCTGGTAACCACCCATACAATCAGATTGTGATTCAGACTACGAATGCCGTATATATTATATATATATATATATAATATGTTTACATAACCTCTTTAACACACTACTTCTCCGCTGCGAAGCGCGGGTATTTTGCTAGTATTAGATCACCATTATTTATCAGCATTGTTGAAATGATTATCAAATATTCTTGTAAAAAATTAAGTGAAACCTTTTGTGAATATTTTAGATTTCCCTTTGAGTGGTTTCTAAATTGTGATCAGTTCTTCATCATAATTGATATTTTTTGTTTACAAATCTCTTGGAAATATCAATGTCTAAAAATGTACAATAAGCAAAACACTGCTCTTGGGAAAGTTACTCAGCAAGAGTAATAATTTACTTTTTTCTTATTGCACAATATTACTTATTACTTAGTAGCAAACATAATCAGTTACATTACTCATTATCTATATATATAATTCACTAAGTCGGAAAACAAGTAGCCACCCATGGAAAGCACGCCGGAAGGGGCGTGGATTCACTAAGCCGCCAATGGCACACGCAGGAAGGAACTACGCCCACCAACTCTAAGACCATTGGATTATGACGACAACTCGCAGAGCCACGCCCACCAACTCGGACATGTCGACTGGGAAAAAACGCCGTCATTTATCTTCATCTGGGCTACAGTACACATGCACCTCTGAGCCACGTTGACTTTTCGCTTACGACGCACGACCGCGTGCACCATAGCAAACTGTTTTACACGCTACATGCAGCAATTCGTTTCCGCGACAAACATGCATCTTCTTAGACGGTCCTGCAGGAACAGGGAAAACGTTTCCCGCCCACCAATGCAGGACCATGTAAAAAGAGGCATGTTTGTCGCGGATGTCAATTGCTGAATACAGCGTCTAAAACAGTTAATAGGCTGCAACAAAATTATGAAAGTACAGGCACATTTTTTCACACAAGCTGAGAGTGGGTGGGTTGGTGTTAGTTAGTTAATTAGTTCCTCGAAGGATTTCAACATTTAATATGCACAAGCGGTAATACTACAAAAGCAGCCCAAACCAGAAAAGACTGGCAAAAAATAGCCGACAAATTAAACGCGTGTGCATTGTACTTACTGAAAGCAGCGTTACGGATTTTGCAAATGTTCATTTTTTTCCCTCTGCTTAAAAACATTTAAAAAGCGGTGTGATTATGAAACGTATACTACGCCGCGGCTTGGCATGCAGCATTTATAACAGTTTGTTTGTCACGGATAATTTGCCTTTTACTATATAAACGCGTGTGCATTGTACTTGCTGAAAGCAGCGTTATGGATTTTGCAAATGTTCATCATATATAATCCACCAAGTTGTCCGACCATGCGGGCGCATTTTTTCACACAAGCTGTGTGGGTGGGTTGGTGTTAGTTAGTTAATTAGTTCCTCGAAGGATTTCAACATTTAATATGCACAAGCGGGGTTGGTGTTAGTTAATTAGTTCCTCGAAGGATTTTAACATTTAATCATTATCATATATAATCCACCAAGTCGTCCGACCGTGTGATACAAGTGACAGAGCACCACCCAAGAACTCGAACCGCTAGAGAGACACGCCCACCAACTCTAAGAGCACCAATTCTATACGCCTGCCCGCCTGACTGTTACCAGCGTTCACCGCAATGTGCTGGAGTGTAAAACCATCACAACTATGATAGTTAGGATTGACAGATTGATAGCTCTTTCTCGAATTGTTCCCCACGAACGAGGAATACCCACTGAGTGCGGGTTATACGCTCCCTCTGAATACGTCCCTGCCCTGTGTACGCTCCCCACCCCCCTCCTACTACTGTGGTCAGGTGACTTGGTGGATTATATATACAAAACCAGCCGAAACCGCAAACAACAATCAAAGGACAACGTGGCTCAGAGGTGCACAGACGACAGCGACTCAGGTGAGGAGTTGGGGGCAGCAAGTCTTTGATAGGCTGCAACAAAATGATGAAAGAACCGGTGCATTTTTTTTACATGCACCGTTACGGATTTTGCAAATGTTCACTTTTTTCATTCAAAGCGCTATCCACACAGGGAGGAACCAGGAACTGAACCCAAAATCTTCCACAGTCTCCTTACTGTTAACCAGAAACACTACCACTGCGCTACAAGGCAGAAAATGCAGTTAAAGAATGCACCAGGCTCAATTTTATTTTCACTTCTGTTTGGACAACTGTGTCGTTCAGGAAGTGTTCACCCATCAATACGTGATTATGCGGCGTATGCTACGCTGCGGGTTGGCTAGTGTTACTAAATTTCAATGGCCAACCATCACCACCTCCCTTAACAGGGTCATAATCTAGCTTCTTTTAACAAATAATCCACTTTATTGGACCAATTAACCTTGTAGAGAGTCAAAGCGCTATATAAATGTAATGAATTATTATTATTAAATGAAAAATTATAAATATATGAAGTACTAGATTCTCCTGACATTTTGCCTAAAGTATTCTTACAGTAAAAAGCAGCTTAATGATTTTACCAGACATTTACAAAACATTAAATGTTGCTTCATATTTATTTTACCAACAATATGTTGAAACAAAAATGACTCATCAGTGGAAATAGGTAACATCTCTATAGTATAGTCAGTGAGAGTGTCCTGCTTTGAAAGACAATTTTAGTTGTTTAGCTGGAGTTCATGCATTTCTAGCCATAAAGGACTCCCTGTGAGTGCCAGCGTATTTTTTCCACAAGTTTCACATTACTGCTGTGCTGCCGTGTCAGATGCTTTAATAAATTCAGCATATTTTTCACGGTTGAAAGCGTTTTGCTGCCATGACAAAGTTTACAATGGATGACAATCTTCTTTGCATTTTGAGACAAACTCAAAATAATGACAGTTCTTCAGATTTTTTAAAGTATCTATATTACTAACCGAGCATGGTAAACCGGATGGCATGGACGCAGGTACACGGCGATGGGACCATGAGACGTACTGCGCAGGCGCGTATGGCGCACGTCTCATAAACCGCAAGCGAAGTCGTATCCACTGCGCACGAAGGAGTCACGGCCCAAAAATGAAACGGCGCAACTGAAGGGAATGAGAAATGAAGCAACAACGCGCCCATAGCTAATGACTAACGACACAGCCACACACAAAAGAGGATTCTGCGCTGCAGCCCAGATTCAAACGGAAGAGGCTACGGAGGCCCCACATGTCCACAAAGAGAGTACGGAAGGCGCGGGAAAGTACGAAAGGCGAAGGCGCTTACACAGCATAGTGAAACCCAACATAGTACGGAAGGCGCAGGCGTCACCGCCATATTGAGTGGCACTACTGCGGAGTGAAGGTGCAGGCGTCACCGCCATATTCTGAGTGGCACTACTGCGGAGTGAAGTTAGGAATAATGTGCTGCTTGGGATTGTACAAACCGCTGAACGTTTTACACCAAATTCAAACACAATACAGCTCAGCGATACAAACACGAGCCCACCTGGATAAGATCAATGAACGCAGGCGCCTACAACGCGCGTCTGAAACTGCGGAAGCAAAGCAGGCACGGGTTCAAAACGAACAAGCTCGACTGACGGATATACAAACACGAGCCCGCCTGGATAAAATCAATGAACGCAGGCGCCTACAACGCGCGTCTGAAATGCCGCCGGCAAAGCGGGCACGGCTCCAAAACGAACGAGCTCGACTAATATGTTTCAGGATACCCAACGCCGGGGTTAGGCGAGCGAAGCGAGCGGATCCCCCTTGTTCTTCTCTAACTCATCCTCTTTCATTGTGGAGTTTTTTATGTAATACTGCCCTGATCTATGATGTGTTTAATAATAAAATTGCCTACACAGGACCGAAAAACAATTTTTTGCTTTCTAGTAACAGTGTTAGATGGATTAGTAACTAATATTATTACTGTTTTAGACATTGTAATCCCTTGTACTACTTGTTCATGGGAAAAGTAATATTACAGTAACTCATTACTGAGTAACAAATTATCATGTTAGAACTGATGTTCTCTCCAACAACTTTGTTGTTCATCATAAATTACGTGAAGCACAAATGGATATTCCATAGCATTACTTGTGTAATGTTTAATAGACAGACTAAGCAAGAGCGAAACTTTATACTAAAAGTTCACATTACTGTTTTGTAAAGTTAAAAAAAAAAAAAAAACCAAAAAAAAAAAAACCTACTATACACTCCATCTGTTAAGTATGCTTGAGAGAGCATAAAGTTGTTATGCTATATGGTTTCTTTAGTGCCTAGATGGCTTATAATAGGCAACATATTACAGCAGGATATGTTGTTGTAGTATATGTGACAATAAATATCTTTAATCATTTGAGTGTCACAGACTGATTAGGAAGAGAAGCACAGTTGAAGCAGTAGTAAATTGACAAAGGGAGGTTTGAATAGAGAAAATTCAGCTTGGTTGGAATAATCAATCTGGAGTCCTATATTGTACTGCCATGAAATAATCTAAAGTAAACTGTTCATGCATGGCATCCTAGAAAACATACTTGGAACTATTGAACTAGTTATGTCAAGTGGTCAAAATGTTTCAAAAATACTGCTGAGGTCTGATCAGCATCCACAGGAAGTGTTTGACTTGAGGTTATTTTTGCACAAGTTAATACATTTAATAATGTACATTTTCCTGTCTTGCCCTTCAATATGCAGGCTATATGTTGTAATAAGGATATTACAGTTCAGCTTTATGTGGATATTTTTTAACTCTTTTAGGGCGGATGTCGACTTTTGTCGACAGGAGGGGTTGAAGGCGAATGTCGACAAAAGTCGACATCCAGGGATAGGGGGCGACAATCAGCTGTTAATGGCGACAAATCTCACTGTCACGTCACAGGCATTCCCTCTGTGCTTGGAGGAATGCTAGAGTCGTTGACTCGGCAAATAAACATTGCGTGTGCGTGAGTTGCGAAATGTAAACAAAGGCAAGATGGCACCGACATATGAAAAGGCAGCGAAGCAAGTGCAGAAAAGAAAACACTCGGCAGACGATGTTTTGCGCATTATCGCGGAGTCGGACTCTTGATTTGTCAGAATCGGACTTTATTGGCAGTGATCAGGAGATCGAGCAAGAGAGTTACAAGCAGGCATCAGCTGATCAGACACCAGCCGATGCCGCGCCAGCGGATCTGCTGCCAGTTGAGTGCCTTCGCGCAGCCGATGCATCTACGGCAAGGTTCGCATGGGATAAATACACAGACATTGATCCGTTGAGAGCCGATCTGGCTACCGGAGTTTACAAGACGGCATGGCTTGCTGTTGGATACGACAGATCACCAGCTGCTGTACTTCAGGCTGCTCTCTCCTGATGCTGCTTTTCAGCTACTGTCAGACGAGACAAACAGGTAGGCAGAGATTTTTTTTGAATCGCGGGCTGCGTTTGCATCGTTTGGGTTTACTGTTTTTAGCATGGGCTATTCAAGTCTCACTGCCCCCAACCTTGACACTACATGCTTGTTTTTCTTTTGTTTCCCTCAATACAGCTAGGTGGGTTCTGCACACTGATTCAAGCCTAAGAGCCCTGTTCTTCCTAAGCTCCTGTGATTTTCATAATCACACCTGTCAGAAAACAGTCCGTTTTGTTTTCTGATATTTAATCTTTTCATGCCTGCCGGTGGCTAAATTTGGTCTATAAATTGTTTATGCCCAAGATGGAATCAGAGATCAATATGGCTGGCAGAAAATAAGAGAGCCCAGTATTTGAGATTTTTGAATGCAATATTGAATGCATTCATTATAAGCACACTATTGTTGGAGCAGGATATGTTGTGTGCTGTAGACATTTAGAGTAAAAAACCCTCACACCTTTAAATTCACCTAAATTTCATTACAAATTGGCCCATTCTGGGCAATAAAAGGAAAAGAAAAAAGTGCCAACAGTCAGAGCAGATTTGTTCAGCACAAATGACATTGAAAATATTTTAAAAATTATGAAATTGTTTAAAATTGTTCATATTCAGTACCTGGTTTTGATTATGCTTGTTTTTATCAGACAAAAACTTAACCAAATAGTAAACTGTGTCGTGTAATGTAGTAAGCTTCCACTAACATTAAACTCATATCCAAACCCGTTAAGTGTACAGTTCTGTCTCATTGTGACACAAAAACTAAATTCCATAGTAGTTTTTTAACCATACCATAATTACTAAAACTGAAACTAATATATATATATAAAAATAAAATAGAAATGTCTTTGTAAAATAACAACTAAATTAAAACTAAAAATACACGATGAAGGAAAACTAAAACTAAACTGAATTTCTAAGTAGGGTCAGGAAAAATATAGAAATAAAAACTAATATAAAAAGGCAAAACTATAATAACTTTGGCTGCTAGAGGGTTATGAAAAAATTTAAAAGGGCAAAACTGGGCTGTGGGACCATAAAGATTGAGAAACACAGGTGTAAGGGAAGGTGGCGTGGGCTGAATACATAAAAATTAGCCATATAGGACACTGCTGATCGAAACAAACCTTAACTCTTTTAGGGCGGATGTCGACTTTTGTCGACAGGAGGGGTTGAAGGCGAATGTCGACAAAAGTCGACATTCGGGGATAGGGGGCCACAATCAGCTGTTAATGGCGACAAATCTCACTGTCACGTCACAGGCATTCCCTCTGTGCTTGGAGGAATGCTAGTCTCGTTGACTCGGCAACTAAACCTTGCGTGTGTGTGAGTTGCGAAATGTAAACAATGGCAAGATGGCACCGACATGTGAAAAGGCAGCGAAGCAAGTGCAGAAAAGAAAACACTCGGCAGACGATGTTTTGCGCATTATCGCGGAGTCAGACTCTTGATTTGTCAGAATCGGACTTTATTGGCAGTGATCAGGAGATCGAGCAAGAGAGTGAGAAGCAGGCATCAGCTGATCAGACACCAGCCGATGCCGCGCCAGCGGATCTGCTGCCAGTTGAGTGCCTTCGCGCAGCCGATGCATCTACGGCAAGGTTCGCATGGGATAAATACACAGACATTGATCCGTTGAGAGCCAATCTGGCTACTGGAGTTTACAAGACGGCATGGCTTGCTGTTAGACACGACAGATCACCAGCTGCTGTACTTCAGGCTGCTCTCTCCTGATGCTGCTTTTCAGCTACTGTCAGACGAGACAAACAGGTAGGCAGAGATTTTTTTTGAATCGCGGGCTGCTTTTGCATCGCATTCTCGTTTTTCAAAGTGGAAACCCACAACGAAAGACGAAATGAAGCGCGCTGTGGCATTACAAATAGAGATGGGACAGAACTGGTGATATAACTTCAGGGAGCATTGGTCCAAACGTGTTTTGTCCCCTGGTGGCTTAGGTACGTGCTGCTGCAAAGTTTTATTCACTTCTGTAATAAACAGAAGCAAATCCCATGGGGTGAGCCAGGCTATAATGCCATACATAAAGTTCATAAAGTTTCATAAGATGAAAAGAGGTGACAATACGGTTTTCATGCAGGCAGAAAACTTGGTGGCAGTGACATGGCACGATGGTAAATGGGTGACTTGTCTCTCTACAGTACACACTAACAATATATGTGAGAAAGTGCAGCAACAGACAATTGAAAAATAGGCACCAAAGCAACACATATTGTAAGGAGTGCAATGTGGCAATGACTGAAATTGGCTGCTTTGAGCGAGATCAGACTTTGCTGTGTAAAATGTATGTGATATGTATGTGAAATCATAGAGTATGCAGGCTCATACAACATGCAAGACAGTAATATTTGTCAAAAGTAAATATTTTTTGTTGATTTGATATGTTAAACAATTGCTTTGTGTTCTTTTTTAAAAAATGTTAGTTTTTGGAAAAATATTCAGCCCTGGGAGAAAAGAAACAAAAAAAAATTAGCCCTAAAAGTGTTAACACTAGAATCCCTCATACCTGTGAAAAAATTCATAATGCTGGACCACCTTAAATTCCTTTGCACCTTGTCATCAGTGTCTTGCAAATGTGTCGATCAGCACTGGCAGCACACAGTCTGCTCACTCCTCCTCCCGCAGAGGCAGCTGAAGTCAACTCAGACGTCTCTTTGTCTGGCAATGAGGTGTTTGGAATTATATAGGGTAAATAATATGTCGTTATTTGAGATTCATAAATTTCATGTGTATTACATGTCTACAATGACCTGGGTAAATATAGGATGGCAAGAAATGTTGAACACATAACTAAAACAGAAAATTTTTGCAAAAGTTGAAAGATTTTTTTCTTTGATTATATTCTAGAATAAAATCTCACTTGTTTTATTTTACCTTTTGTGAAAGTGTTTGTTTGATATTTGGACTTCAGTCTTCACACATTATACACTTCACGTCTGCATTTTGTCATTATTACAGTAAGATGAAACTTTTTCTGTTTTAGTTATGTGTTCAACATTTCTTGCCTCACATTTCCTGTCATCCTGCATTTACCCATATGGTTGTAAACACAGAATGCAAATGAAATGTATGTATTCCAAATGATATATTTTTCAACCTTTTTCAATTTCAAACACCTTTTGCCAGATAAAGAAACTTCAGCATCTCAGTTGATTTCAGCTGCCTCGGTGGGAGGATGAGTGAGCAGGCTGCCTGCTGCCAGTGCCGATCAACAGATTTGCAAGACAAAGGCGCTTATCAGTAGGTGCGAGGGAATTTAAGGTGTCCCGGCATTACGACTTTTTTTCGTAGGCTTCAGGAATTCTAGTGTTAAATGTCCCTCCAAGATTCAGAAAGCATAGGAGACCCTTTGAAATAAAAATAATGAAGAATGTTACTATTAACAAGTCATTGCTATCTTGACGAAAGGAAAAAGTGTGAACCTTCTGTATGGACGGAAAACAAGTACCTGACAGTTACAAGAAATATGGCTTCTAAAAAGATGCTGCTTGGCATCAGTGTTGAAAAGACTGGAACTCTGTGTGATATATAATATTTTTTTATACTCATTGCTTGTTGGTGACCTTTCATGGTAGCAGCATCAGTTCATGAAGGCAGTCAGCCAAGAGACTTCTACCTCTGCAATTTCATCACCACCTCTTTCAGTGCTTCTATGCAGTGTTTATCATCCATCAATTCCAGTACTGTTGCTGGCCATGCTACAAGTACATAATAAACAAAAGGCATTTGGCTTTTGTGGCCTATTGTTTTCGTATGGCTGTTGGCTGCAAGTATGAAAGGCTTCAACTTGGCCAGCCATAAATTGCCATATGATGTACTGCTTCAAGTTTCTTGAAGTAGTACTTCACCCCTCAGGAAAAAAAAAATATATATATAATATAATTATTTTGTTTATTTTCTTTCTTTGTGATTGTAGTTATGGCTGAGAAAAATATTTTAATCTCATGTTTTCATAGAGAACAGAGATCTCCAAGTTTATTGATGGTCAGCAGGGGACCAATACTGAAAAGCAAGTAATATTCAGAAGCTTATGAAAAGTTCCAAGTTACTTGTGTTGTATAACCCAGTGTTAGTTATCCGGTTGCATGCTGACAACATTCAAAGTATGTGCATTTTTACTAAAATATTATTAAATACTTAAAGAAAAATCAGACTGGTGCACAGATTTGATCCATATTCAGATTAGATTGATTTCTTGAATTGGAAATATTTGGTTAAGTGCTCTGTTGGATACTATGTAGGGCTGGATAAGGGCTTAAATTGATATTGCAATTATTGTGAACCTAAATGTGATGTTTGATATTTCTTGATATGTTCTCAGTGCACTTCAAAGCTTGAAGATCGGTACCATATAAACATGCACTGTATCCAAAGTCCAAAACCTGCTGTATTTTCTCACAATAATAATAGTAAATATTAGCAAAGAAAACAGTTTTTTTTTTTTCTTCGAGTGTTACAATTTAACAAATAGCTGTGTCTCAAAGAAACTTCTCAATTAACGTTTTCCTGTTTCATTATTACATAACTCACATCATAATACATGTATATTGTATGTGTATATTGTAGATGTTTTTATTATTTACATTATTTGTAATGTTTCCAAATTGTATATTTGGTACTGTACTATATTTGCTTTTTCTGACTCTGATCAGAGAGTCACGAAATTAAGCACAAAGAGCGACAGTATATCTTATTTTCTAAATATAAAGTATTCAGTTTTTTAGTCTGAGATGTCTGAGATTTATTTGTATATGTGGCCTAAAATAAATAATGAAACAATACAGTTAAACTATGTCAAAGATCAGTAAAATACAATATCTTGACTGTATTTTTGATAGTTCAAGATTAAAATTTTGAAAATGTATCCAACAATTCTTGAAACAGAATTACAAAACAAATCCAACAATTAACATAATCTGTAGTAAAATAATTTGCATTTATCTTCAAGGCACACCTCATGAAGCACAAGGACAATGCATATCACAAATGCTGCCAGATAACATGTGTAAAGGTGTGAAAGGTAATTTATAACTAAAAGTAAACATTATGTAGACATTAGCTATCCTTATAGTAAAGGTTTTTTTTTTTTTTTTGCTTTTTAAATCTTTATACATGCTTACGTTTGATCATTGACATTCATGACTTGGGGAATATTGCAAGTTAAACATTCCAAGGCAGTCAATATCAGCAAGAAGCAAAGTGTGCTAAGTGCACAAAATATAAACTAGAACCCTAAATAGGATGAGACAACACTATAAATTTAAATCATTCAGGATAGACTTTCCTCAAGGTCATTAGGAAGCTCAGTACACCGACTAAACAAAAATACAAACTCAAAATGAAATTATATGGCATGTATGGTAGTGTACCCAATAACTGATATACAAACATTGAATAATTCACCATAAAAAGTACGAAGGTTGCTGTTTTTATTCCTGCTTGTTATGTTTTTAGTAGCAGAAAGCATGTGAAATGGATGGACAAAGACTTAAATGATGTGTGCACTTGTCTGAATGGCCTTTTAAAAAGTTGTAATGTGTTTTGTATTTAGATGTTGTAGAACTTGGATTTTAATCTGTGAAACCAAACCATTTACAAACTACAGGGCTAAATTTACGTATTCAAAACACTTCCTCTTCTGATCCATTTTTTTCCTTCCTGCTTATGGGCAGAATTGACATGGATATGTCTAAGAGGAATAGTGGAGACTTTGCAAATTTTATTTAACATTCGATATACAGTAATCCCTCCTCAATCGCGGGAGTTGCGTTCCAGAACCCCCCGCGAAAGGTGAAAATCCGCAAAGTAGAAACCATATGTTTATATGGTTATTTTTATATTGTCATGCTTGGGTCACAGATTTGCGCAGAAACACAGGAGGTTATAGAGAGACAGGATCTTTATTCAAACACTGCAAACAAACATTTGTCTCTTCAAAGGAGTGCGCGTCAGAAGCAGAGAATGTCAGAGAGAGAGAAAAAAAGCAAACAATCAAAAATCAATAGGGCTGTTTGGCTTTTAAGTATGCGAAGCACCGCCGTAGAAAGCAGCTGCAAGGAAGAGAGCAATGTGAAAGTAGTCTTTCAGCATTTTTTAGAGGAGCATCCGTATCCTCTAGGCCAGTGTGTGAACAGCCCCTCTGCTCACACCCCCTCCGTCAGGAGCAGAGATTGTCAGAGAGAGTGAGAGAGACGGAGAAAAACAATCAATCAAAAGTCAATACGTGCCGTTCAAGCTTTTAAGTATGTGAAGCACTGTGTGGGAAACATGTCGCTTGACAAAGCAGCTGCACAGAAGGGAGCAATGTGAAGATAATCTTTCAGCATTTTTAGATGAGCGTCCGTATCGTCTAGTGGTGCGAACAGCCCCCCTGCTCACACCCCCTCCGTCAGGAGCAGAGAATGTCAGAGCAAGAGAGAGAGAAAAGTAAACAATCAAGAATCAATACGTGCTGTTCAAGCTTTTAAGTATGCGAAGCACCATGCAGGAAGCATATCACTTGACAAAACACCCACATGTAAGCCCAGCAAGGATGGCAGCAATGTGAAGGTAATCTTTCAGTGTTTTTTGAGGAGCGGCCATTTCCTCTAGGGGTGTGAACAGCCCCCGTGCTCACAATATATGTGAGGAGTTTTATTTAATACGTAATACGCGCTCTGGTTGGGTAGCTTCTCAGCCATCTGCCAATAGCGTCGCTTGTATGAAATCAACTGGGCAAACCAACTGAGGAAGCATGTACCAGAAATTAAAAGAGCCATTGTCCGCAGAAATCCGCGAACCAGCAAAAAATCTGCGATATATATTTAAATATGCTTACATATAAAATCCGCGATGGAGTGAAGCCGTGAAAGTCGAAGCGCGATATAGCGAGGGATTACTGTATTGCCCAGTCCTAATGTAGTTGTGATGTGTTTTGGGAGATGCTTTTTTGATATATAAATAGTAGTAAATAGTATTCTACTTGACAAAGCAATTGATTGTGGCAGAGGAAAGCATGCCATGAATTCGGAAAAATAGCATTAGCTTTGAAACTATTGAACTTGTCCTTTAAAAACTGCCAAGCAAAGCAACTAATATACCATTTAAAAAATAAAAAGTGTGACCAGCGCACACTTAGCAGTGGTGTAGAAAACCAAATGCTTTATTACAATAATTAGTCTTCAGCCTTGACTTGGGTTGCCAGACGTCCCTTATATACGGGACATGTCCCATATGTGATCATTTTGTCCCCTGTCTCGCACATAAGGACTTTTCAGGGACACCCAAATGCCCCGTATTTAGTTTATTTTCAAATTTCATAATAAAAATCTTTTTTCACTACCTTCTTATGGTACTTAGTTGTAACTTTATAAGTAATTATACTTTCTTTTCTGAGATTCTCTTGATGAAAATAACCCAAATGTAACGAGGAAACTAGTGTTTGCTGCCTGTTTGCAACTTATTCAGTTGCTGTGGTTGGCTGAGGACAGTGACACTGTTACCGTTTTTTGCTCTCCAGCTGTGCTGCTGTGCATTTCTGTATTAGCATTGTCACATACAGTGTCAACAAAGTGTGTTGTTACTACTTGCCATGGCCCACTTTTTTTCTAACTGCCTGTATTACGTAATACTAATATTTATCTGTTGTCTGTATTAAATATTTTCAAATGATTTTACTTTTGTATTTCCTCATAACCCATTAAAATCCTTGCTTTGTTTTTAACTTATGTCTCTACTTTTATATATTGGTCTGGGTGTGTAGGGGCCAAGTATAAATTTATTTATTTTTATATATATATATATAAATCTAGAAATAGATTTTAAGTGTCCCGTATTTCTAATGTTATAATCTGGCAACCCTAGCCTTGACCATAACTGTCATAGGATTTCTTGGCAAGTTATTCCAGAGTTTGGTGGCACTATAGTTAGAGACGCTTTCTTTTTACTGTATACATACATATCCTTGGAATTTTAAGTAAGGAGTGCATTTTGAGTTATGGTTTAGAGCAGGGGTCCTTAAACTTTTTAAACAGGGGGCCAGTTCATGGTATCTGACTGTTTGGGGACCAGACTATAGTTTGTTCATGGCCCCCCAATTCCCATGCATACTGCACACATTTTATTTGTAGTGCAAAAACATGAAAGAACAATACAATATTTAAAATGAAGAACAATTTTAACCAACATAAACCTCAGTATTTCAATGAGAAGTGTGGACCTGCTTTTGGCTGATGAAATAGTCAATGTCCGGTTCCAACTTTGTCACTGCCAGTCATAACAAGTGTTGCAAGTGTGTATCAGTTAGTCTGGATCTGGTTGGAGATTTCAGATGTTTCATTCGAGGGAAAAAGTCTGTTCACAGACATAGGTGCTGCCAAAGATGGTTGCCATTTTAAGTGCATGGTTCCCGAGATTAAGATACGTCTCAGAGGGGAGAGATGCATAGCAATTAGTAAGGCTGCTTGACTTGAATGTGTCTTTCAGAGAGTCGCAATTCTGTAGTTTAGCCAGTTCCATTTGGTAAATTGGATCAACAATTTCAATGTCAACAGAAATTGATTCCGGAAAAGCTGTATGTCCTGTTCATGGAGATGAAGCTCTTTGAATCTCATTTGAAACTCCCTTTACAACATTTCCAATGAATCCACAAATTTTTTGTGTGGAAATGCAACTGTTGGTTTCTCAGCCAACAGCTTTTGAGTAGTGGGGAGATGACAGAAGTTTTCCTCCTTCACTTGTTTAATGATGAGGTCCAATTTTACTTCAAATGCTTTCATATGTGAATGCATATCACAGATGAGCTTCCCCTTTCGTTGAAGTTGCACATTGAAACTGTTGTAGCTCTGTTAAATCTGTCAGAAAGGCAATGTGCAATTTCCATTCTGCATCTTTAAGCTCTGGTACTTCTTTGTTTTTTGAAACCAGAAAAGCAGAAACCTGTGGAAGTAAGTCATTAAAATGTTTCAAAACTCTCCCTCGACTCAGCCAACAGACGTCTGTGTGGTACAGAATATCTTCATAGGCAACATTCATCTCAGACAGAAATTCCTGAAACTGTCTGTGGTTTAGTGCTTGAGCCCTAATGTAGTTAACACAGGACACCACAACTTTCATGACAGAGTTTCCACTTCAGTGATTTACAACACCATGCTTCTTGATGGATGAGGCAGTGTATGGCTATTGGATGTGAATGGTTGTGTTTGTCCATCTCTTGGTTAATGCATGCAACCACTCCTTTTCACACCATGCTAGGAGCACCCTCAGTTGTCACATTGGCTAGTTTAGCCCAGTCCAGCTCCAAATCATTCAGTTTGACGAACCTTTTCATAGATATCCTCTCCTGTTGTTGTTCCTTTGATGCTTTGCAGTGCAGCAAGCTCCTCTGTGACTTTGAAATGATCATTTGTCCCATGAATGAAAATTAGAAGTTGTGCAGAATCACGAACATCATTGCTTTTGTCGAGTGCCAATGAAAAATAGCAAAGTTTTTTTGAGGAGTTTTGCAAATTTTGATGCAAATTGTCCCCCATTTCTTCAGTCCTTCGTGTAATTGTAGGTCCTGAAAGACTCACTGTACTAAATAAATCAGCCTTCTCTGGACACATGTCTTTGGCAACAGAAAGAAGGCATTCTTTAACAAATTCTCTTTATGAATGGTCTGCCAGTGTGTGCTATTAGCTTGGCAACTTGAAAACTTGCTTGCAGTGATGAAATATTTAGCTGCTTCTGCTTCACAAAAGCATTTTGATGAGTTGTCAATCCATTTTTCAGTTTTAATATTTTGTCTTTTCTCACTTTTTCAACCAAACAGTCATATTTGTCTTTGTCGAATTTCGTAGTGTTGACGCAAATTGTATTCCTTGAACACAGCCACTGAACTCCTGGCCTACCAGACAAACAGCTCTCTCCTTGCACTGCATGAAAAAGTAATCGTAGATCCACTGTTCTTTGAATATCCTGCACTCGAGTCAGTTTTTCATTTCCTTGACATAATTGTTTCCTAGGGAAGCACATTGGCTATTACTTCTTTGGGGTGGATGCACATAGCTATCACATCTGCTGCTGGCCTGTGCTTCTGGTTACTGGGTGGCAAGCAGTAATGAATTCATACACTTTTTGTTTGGAAATGCAGCAGATGACAGGTGGTGCTGCTGGCCTGTCTCTCTGGGTACTGGACGACAAGAGGCAATGAATCCACACACTTTTTGTTGGTGCAGTTGGTGCTGTGGGGCTCCGGTCAGGCCCCGGGTGTGAGCAACTGACCAATTTTGGCCTGCTATTGTCTAGGCAGCTAGTGACTGAGGGAGAGTAGGCCCTGCACTGGGCCTGGCTACTACCTGTTTGCCTCAGCAGCCTGACACTGGACGGATATGGAGGGCCATATCCGGCCCGCAGGCCACAGTTTGAGGACCCCTGGTTTAGAGTATAAAAATTAACAGGTTCATTAAGGCAAGAAAGGTGATTAAACCATTAAAAACATCTGTGAAAAGAAGCATTTTAATATCATCTGTAAAATTAAATGGAACCTGAGTTTAATGGGTGTACTTAATTACAGATCTTTATTGTCTTTAAGTATGCAGGAGGCAATGCACTACAGTAAAGTGGAAGAAATGAATGGACATGAAGGACATGTAACAAGATATACAGTGTAAACATAGTGACAACATATTCTCTCCTTCAAAGACAACCCTTAATACACAAAACAAATTAAATTGTATAAAAATGAATCCCTCAAGAATTATCCCATCCCTGATTTTACCTGTTAGCCTGGTGATACAGCAGGGTATGTTCAGTTATAGTTCAATATAACTGCATTATTTTGATCATGGGCACATTATTTTCTTGTCATGAAATGGACTATTGTGTCATAATGTTTGTAGATTTACTTTTATTGCAATAAGATCATTACACTTTTAAGGATGCTCCGATGTTTCTGAGTATGGGTTATTTTGTAAAATTAAGACAAGTAGTGAAACACAGACCCACAATCCTAAAATAAAATGCAAATAACAGATAGGAACTCCTGATACTTAGTTTTCTAATTAGTTACTTCTTTCAGATGTTTAACAAGCTGCCACATTACATACATTTTTGTTTACTTCTAATGTATTCAGTGACTTTGTGCCCTGATTTCTAAAGTCTTTGATTATATAGCCTATTAAAAATATTTAGAATAAATGTGTGTATCCAAATATAATGGTATGGTGTAATGCTCAATTGTTTACCAACATCTTCTTTGCTTCCGGTGTTTTTGTCTTTCTCAATGATCCTTTTCTAACTCAGAGGCATGTTTTTTTTCTCGCAGCTTTGATAATTGATAATACTGTCATATTCATAGTTTTGTGTTTTCAGTGTATTCTCTTTTTCAGTAGTCCTATTTGCTGTTGTACCTTGAGTTTCTTCCTTCCATTTTTCCCCATGATTGATTGAAAACATGAAGTTAAGGAGTCTCTACAGCTCTCTTCCTGTAATCAAGGAGTAACCTTTTTCTATAAAGTACAATGCCTTCTTAGCAAAATGAAACTCGGTTGTTTGCTTCCATTTATAACGGTGATTCATCTTTAAATTTAATATGTTGATCTAAAGCTAAAATTGTTTTAATCTTTATTTTTTCATCTTAGATTTATGCATGAACGCTATTGAAAGCAATCATTCCTTCAGTTTTTTACCACTTGAAATTATAATTTGTAGTTTTTGCCAGACTTTTATATGCTGTATTTGGGTCATATTTGCATTTTAGCTGGTCTTTGACCCACTCTGTGGGTGAACTCTTCTCTCTGGCAGTGTCTTGTCTCTTTAAGCAATAGGAAATAGGCAGAAATATATTTTATTTACATCTCACCTCTTTAAGATTCAATTCATGTTGCAGTTCATATTCATATAGAGTAATTTCTTGCATAATGCAGAAATGATTACACCAACTTTTTTTATTTACTTTTTGTATGCTTTTGTAAATTTAGCATAATGAAACTATTAATCGACTATTGGCCCATCCTTTTAACCCTCAGGTGAGATGTACATTTAAATATAGGACAAGTACAGTGGACCCTTGACTTACGAACTCAATTCGTTCGCGAGGGCTGGTTGTAACTCAAGTTGGTTGTAAGTCAAGACTATTTTTCCCATAAGAAATAATGGAAATACCCATAATGCATTCCGAACCTCCCACTGCAACACTTACTTAACCTTTTCATAATAAAAAAAGGGTTGTATAATGTGCATAATTTACCAAAACACCAATAATTTTTCTAATGTACTAACCAAAAAGTAATAAAAAGTGCCTAGCCTACCAGAAACAACAATTTCATACTGTACTCACCATTTAATTTGACATCTTTGGGCTGCAGGAAGGGAGGAGGATGATAATGAAACTGAAGGCTTTTTAAAGGCTTTCTTTAACTTGCGCTCAGGCATTTGCAATCATTTCAATAGCTTCTTTTGCGTTAATTTTAATCTCCTCCTGCCTACAAGTTATTCTGATGAGAATTTTTCTCAGCATTTCCTTGCAATGATACAAGGAACTGTTTCTGAACTCTTCTGAGACCCCCCCACTCCCCACTCAATGGGAACGACATGCTGAAGTGCGTCCTGAAGCGCGATTGCCGCGACTGTGGAAGCTTGCTTGTCCATTGCCGGGCAGGGATATCACATGCATATTACCCATCGATATCTTTTCTGTTTGCTTTGGCTGAGAGACTCAGCACAGCTTTAAGCCGGCTTTTGCCCCCAGCAACAGTTAAACAGTCTTCCATACGGAGTTTGGACTTTGGCATGTCTTCTAGTTGGGGGTGGTCCCAAGAGAGTTTACAAACCTGACATTTTATTGAATGAGTGCCGCATTAATAGGAATGTTTCTGTTTGTTTACAATCGCGCAATTGGATACACGTGACCTCATTCAGGTCGTAACGCAAGATGTTGGTCGTAAATCAAAATAAAAATTTTGGTCGTAAATCAAGTTGTTCGCATGTCAAGCCGGTCGTATATCAAGGGTCGACTGTAGTTTAACTTTGAGAGTAACATTTTGAAATATGTTTTCTCATGTTCAGCTGTGTATTGCTATGTTTTACGTATTTTTTTTTTTTTTTGCAGATATAACTTGTCTTGCTTTTAAAACCACTATATTGTGAATTTGCCTTTCACCCTGGACAACAGCTCCTCTACATAAGAGTCGAATACTAAGTTAGGTAAGAAATAATATAAACTTTTTACATAGATTACATGAGGCTTGCAGTGTGAATATCTCAATCTATAACATTTATACTGTATGTTGGCTATGAAGTTAATTGATTTTTATTTGTTGTACGAGTATGAGATGAACACAGATTTTCAGATTCACAGATCTAATCTATACACTTCACTGATGGTCTCTAATGCCAGGAAAAGTGGCAAATTATTAGATGATTTTGACTTTCTTTGCCCTACTTCCCACACAAGTCTTCCAGTCAGGCATGAAGTAAAATATGCATTATAAGGCTTGCTCACTATTGACATTTGATTTGCATCAGATATAATTAAAATTATTATTTCACTTTGAAACAGTAGTGAACATTTGTGGCCCACATCAGTTTTGAATTTTTTAAAGGGGATATTTTTTTTTTTGGATTGGCCCCAAACTATTTAAACTTGATCTATCTTAGATCAAGGACAGATTGACTTATTGAACAAAACAAGTTCTACATTGGTATGCAATCCAGACATTTAAAATTTTGATTTTGTTTAATTGTGAGATACATATCAGCATAGTTTAATGCAGCTCACATAATACACAGCAATTTAATTTTTATGCAGCTCATTTAAATCAGTGGAGTTTCATCAGGGAATATTGTAATGTGTTTGTAACATGGGGGGGGGGGGGGGAATTGCAAAACCATGCGAGATAGTGGCATATTTTCTTGGGTTGATTTGTGGCACATGCTTCTGTTATAGGCACTGCATAAGATTTTTGGTGATCAAAATAGTCAACTGGTTGAATCACAGGTGTGCTTCTATTCCATAAAAACACAAACAGACATTCTCAACAGATGTCTAACAGGAAGGAATGGGGAAATCCAGAGCCTGCAACCATTTAGAAAATCAATCTTACGGTGTTGAATGATGTGAAATGTTGGTGTTGGAACATAAATGAAAATGATACACAATAAGCTTTTAGAAAGACATAACGTACAGAGTATGGTAATATTTATTTTCTGGTTCTTTAATAAACGCAATTCTAACAGTGCCATCAACAGCATTTAAAACAAAAAATACAATTAAGAATTTCCAACAACATAGTTTCTTTGTTTTTAAAATGGATGGATGACATTGCCACCATCGGCAAGTAACAGAAACAAGTTAGAAAATGGGAATTTAGCAGTTTTGAAAGTTGAAGCATTTTATTTTTGCAAAAAGTCATCACTCTTTTCGTTTTTAAATGTGTTTGCAGCAGTGACTCATTCAGAAATACTATATTAGTGATAATATCTGATATTTTCAGCCCCTGCTTTTCTTAGTTTTATGGTAACTTAGTTGTAGTGCTCCTTAATTGTAAAGTATTATGGTAGTTGAGTGCATATCTTTTCTTTTTTTTTTTTTTTTGCAGCAAACTTCCTGCAGTGTAAATACAGACCAATCAAAGCTTTTGTTTTTATCAGAGAGCTTTAGCCTTTACTTTTAAGAAAGTGGAGTAAAATAGAATTGGAGAAGTCATCCTGTGGTTTTAGGCAAATGGCAAGAAAACTAAGTTAATTCAGACCTTATTAATTTTGTCCTTTACATTAAAATGGAAACTATTTCTGTTTGTTTGGACAGGGAAATTGTTTTAAGTGCAGCAGCTTACATTTTTAATTGGAAAAAGATAATATAAACAATTTGAATTTACTGCTTAGTAAATAATAGGTTTGTTAGTTTAACTGCAAAATATACCTTTTACTTACAAATTTTTTAAATCTGTTAGACTTATGTCTTCTTGATAAACAGCTTATGAACATTTGATACATTTGGGTTTTTTTTTTTGTGTTTTTTATTTAAAGATTTGTACTATGTTTTTTATTTCTCTGTGTCATACAGTGTATGTTTTGGTAAGAAACAAGTACTGCATAATTACACCTCAAGAATTATAAATGTCTAACTGATGCACTGAAGAAAAAAAGCACATCTTTATAAATATAGTAGAAGAATATTTTAACAGCAGTGAATAAATCATACAAGTGGATATACATTTACATTTAAGCAGTGCTTAATTTCCAATATTAATTGTGTGAGAGAATTTTTGTGTTGCATACATTGTGAAAACTACTTTTATTTAAGTCTTGTTTCGGTTGAGTACATTATGGAAAAAATAAACTTTGACATCTTGTAATTATTAAAAAGGATTTTATTTTAAGCAAATTTTATTTACTTTAGTATTTTTATGGTCTGTGTACAATAAAGCCTACAGAATTTCATTTTGTTGATAACAGTTAACACCTGTGGTCTTTAGTTTAATTGTTAAAATACCAAACCCAATTCTTTTATACACAACATAAGGCTTTTATGTGTCTGGTTATGCAGGAGCTTCATGTAAATGATTTTTAAAGGAATAAAGAAAAAAAAAAAATAGAATCAGCTGATTAAGTAACATGAAATTGGTGATCTGTATCAGCCTTAGAAAAACCTAAATGAAGCATCCCTAGTGATAATATAATTTGTTTGTAGATTACATAAAATACATAGTGTTTACAATATCATGTACTAGAGTTTAAGATGCAGCTGTGATTTGTGGCATTTGTAGTAGTTTTTATAGACACAGTATTCCACCAGGGGCCTCATATATAACACCGTGCGTAGAATTCACACTATAACATGGCGTACGGACAAAAGCAGAAATGTGCTTATGCACACAAAAATCCAGATGCATAAATCTGTGCATACACCAACTTCCACGTTCTTCTGCTACATAAATCCTGATCAACGTGAAAAGTAACGCACGTGCACATGCCTGCTGTCCCGCCCCTACTCCTCCCAGAATTATGCCTCTTTGAATATGCAAATCAATATAAATAGCCCTTAAGCTCATCCTTCTGTGAAAAGACAATGGCAAATGCATGGGGGAAAATAGAAGAATTTCAGCGAATATGGTTTAAACAGTGGTATAAACAAGAAAAGGAAGTTGATCGAGTGACATAGCATATCGGAGAAACTCGAAAACTCAAGTTCACAGAGTCGCGCAGTGCCCGAAATAAAAAAAAGATGTTGTCACATATCAAAGTCTCTGCGAAAAGGCGAGTCGTAGCCCACCGTCTGAGTGTCATATGAAAGCTTATTAGGGTACAGAGAGGAAAAAAAAGCACGAAATGTCAATTTTAATCTCGAAATTTCCACTTTAATCATGTAGTTTATTTTGTCATTAAAGTAGAACATCATAAACTTCATCTTAAAATCGTTTAATTTACTAGTTTCTCAAATCCCATCGTAACTAAAGTAGCATGTTAAATGCTTGTTTTGTATTTGATCTTCAATGTGCTCTGTGTGTGAATCACTACGTGCTCCTGGGTTTTCTCTTCCTCCAACAGGACACAGAATCCATTACATTTGTAATATTACAGCTCTCTGAATAATTAAAATACTGAGATGTATACGTGATATCATTTTCATGATGATAGGAGTTAAAGCATGTTATTAAACTTGGGAAGACGGTGGCACAGTGATTGTACATGTCTCACGCAAGATGCTTGCTGCACCATGCACAACTTTAAATTAAATAATTTATTGTAGCAGTACAGTCTCCTTCAAACGTACTAACCCCCAATTCCTTTTCTTACTTTTCTTTCTCTAAATACCCAGTCGCCACACAATCAGCTCTGTAATAGATGTTAAGCCATCTATAAGCTTAGAACGCAGATTCTTCAAAAGAACCACCATTGTCCCCTGGCACAACTCATCGCAGCGCCCGTCGGGTCCTTAAGCCACTCCCCATGTGCTCATGCGTGACTATGTATATGTATGTGTGTGTATGTATATGTATGTATATATATATATATATATATATATATATATAATATCTCCAGAAAGTATTCACAGCGCATCACTTTTTCCACCTTTTGTTATGTTTCAGCCTTATTCCAAAATGGATTAAATTCATTTTTTTCCTCAGAATTCTGCACACAACACCCCATAATGACAATGTGAAAAAAGTTTACTTGAGGTTTTTGCAAATTTATTAAAAATAAAAAAACTGAGAAATCACATGTACATACAGTAAGTATTCACAGCCTTTGCTCAATACTTTGTCGATGCACCTTTGGCAGCAATTACAGCCTCAAGTCTTTTTGAATATGATGCCACAAGCTTGGCACACCTATCCTTGGCCAGTTTCGCCCATTCCACTTTGCAGCACCTCTCAAGCTCCATCAGGTTGGATGGGAAGTGTCGGTGCACAGCCATTTTAAGATTTCCCCAGAGATGTTCAACTGGATTCAAGTCTGGGCTCTGGCTGAGCCACTCAAGGACATTCACAGAATTGTCCTGAAGCCACTCCTTTGATATCTTGGCTGTGTGCTTAGGGTGGTTGTCCTGCTGAAAGATGAACCGTCGCCCCAGTCTGAGGTCAAGAGCGCTCTGGCGCAGGTTTTCATCCAGGATGTCTCTGTACATTGCTGCAGTCATCTTTCCCTTTATCCTGACTAGCCTCCCAGTTCCTGCCGCTGAAAAACATCCCCACAGCATAATGCTGCCACCACCATGCTTCACTGTAGGGATGGTGCCAGGTCTCCTCCAAACGTGACGCCTGGCATTCACACCAAAGAGTTCAATCTTTGTCTCATCAGACCAGAGAATTTTCTTTCTCATGGTCTGAGAGTCCTTCAGGTGCCTTTTGGCAAACTCCAGGCGGGCTGCCATGTGCCTTTTACTAAGGAGTGGCTTCCGTCTGGCCACTCTACCATATAGGCCTGATTGGTGGATTGCTGCAGAGATGGTTGTCCTTCTGGAAGGTTCTCCTCTCTCCACAGAGGACCTCTGGAACTCTGCCAGAGTGACCATCGGGTTCTTGGTCACCTCCCTGACTAAGGCCCTTCTCCCCCGATCGCTCAGTTTAGATGGCCGGCCAGCTCTAGGAAGAGTCCTGGTGGTTTCAAACTTCTTCCACTTACGGATGATGGAGGCCACTGTGCTCATTGGGACCTTCAAAGCAGCAGAAATTTTTCTGTAACCTTCCCCAGATTTGTGCCTCGAGACAATCCTATCTCAGAGGTCTACAGACAATTCCTTTGACTTCATGCTTGGTTTGTGCTCTGACATGAACTGTCAACTGTGGGACCTTATATAGACAGGTGTGTGCCTTTCCAAATCATGTCCAATCAACTGAATTTACCACAGGTGGACTCCAGTTAAGCTGCAGAAACATCTCAAGGATGATCAGGGGAAACAGGATGCACCTGAGCTCAATTTCGAGCTTCATGGCAAAGGCTGTGAATACTTACGTACATGTGCTTTCTCATTTTTTTTATTTTTAATAAATTTGCAAAAACCTCAAGTAAACTTTTTTCACGTTGTCATTATGGGGTGTTTTCTGAGAATTCTGTGGGGAAAAAAAATGAATTTAATCCATTTTGGAATAAGGCTGTAACATAAAATGTGGAAAAAGTGATGCGCTGTGAATACTTTCCGGATGCACTGTATGTATGTATGTGTGTATATATGTATGTGTGTGTGTATACTGTATATGTGTATGTATGTACAGGTATGTATATGTATGTATATGTGTGTCTATGATCTGCTCCTCACAAACTGAGGGCACCGTGGCGGATGTTAGCAGATTGCTGGCCAACCACAAGCGTTACCTGGTAGGTAACCACCCATACAATCAGATTGTGACACAGACTACGAATGCCGTGAATATATATATATATATATATATATATATATATATAATGTGTTTGTTGTGGACGCTAGGGGTCGCTGTTGCCCCATTGAACCCACAAGACACACGTTAAAAGCACCAAGAAGAATCTTTAATAATTTTTCTTCAATAAAGTGCCCAAAGCACCGCACACTCCACAATTCTTCCAATAATACATCAGTAATCAATAATACAATCCTCCACTCCCAGCAGCTCCGTTCCTCTACCACCCAACTCTGACTCCCTGTTAGTATTCCCACAGTCCTTTACATAGTCCCTGACTCAGAAGTGTTCCTTCTCCGGGTCAAACGGCACATCATCCTTCAAGTATCCTGGAAGTAGTGCGGCTTCCGTCCTCGTGACTCCGAAGTACATCTTGGTGAGCTCTCCCTGGCGGCACCCACGGCATCCAACAGGGCTGATGAAACGGACTTCATGTCCCATGATGCCCTGAGGGAATCTGGGGAACCATTTCCGTCCAGGGAAGCTGCCATCTAGCGTCCTGGGGGATGCAATGCCCTGAAAAGGCTACTTTTCCTCCTTTCCTCTGTTGAGGGACGTCCCGGCCAGACTGAAACGCCGGCCATCTTTCATAGTGTGTGTGTGTATATAATATATATATATATAAATTATAATATATACTAGCGACTGGGAGCCCGATCGAATCGGGCTACAAATTCTACGTTTGTGTTACTAATACTTTCTCTGCAAAGAATTGTTTTTTTTAAGTCCCTGAAATGATTTTGTTATCATGGAACTGATTTATGCCTAAAATAGACCTTTTCGGCCGATGTAATGAAGAGCTTCCTGTTTAAACGGGGCTGCGAGACGTGAACTCAGCTCTTCGGCGCACCTCATTTGATTTTTTGGTGAAAACCTTTTGTATCAAAGGGCTAATCTTCATTGATGTCAGTGCTTCTCTGTATAAAAAGAAGTGTGTTCACTGTACTTTTGGTGAAACACTACTGATTATGGCCTGCAATCCACTTCTTTACCATGGCATGATTTGTGCACCATCCGCGGAAATGTTCATGCAGTACTCCCATTTCAGCCCGTGTTCTCTCAGATAACAGTCAAGAATCTTAAGCAGTTCCTTAGTTATCTCTCTGTATTGCACATACTTGCAAAAACAGCAAATGGGGATCAACAAAGCGCACGTAAGCAGTGAACAAGTAGTCTTTTTACTGTAGTCTCATCAACTTGTAAAGCCAAACGCCTATTCTTTTAGTTTTTCAATGAGTTGTTCTTCCAAGTCGTTTGAAATTTCATATACTGTATGCTTCCTGCGGTCATGTCACTTGACAGTGGGATAGTCTTTAATTTTGAGCTGCTAGTCTCATCTACATAACAGATGCTATGTCCAAGGCTACAGGGAGAATGAGCTCCTCTTTTATTGTGTGTATTATTTCTTGCTTTGTGCAGCTGTGTAGGTGAATTTGTATAGGGCTATTTGTGCTTTGGTATTCACTGTTGAGGTTTTTACAAAGCGACTTTCCTGCTCATGGTGTGTTTTTAGTTTTCTCTGAAAAAGTCGCATGATTTATTGATGTAACTAGGATATGATGTTTCTATTTTCATTCTTAGTTGTTTGGCCTTATACTGTCAGTTGCTTGAATCTTCAGACATAAAAGACACAATGATCTATCCTCTTCTTGGGCCACACTAACAGTGAACCCGAGGTCAAGATAGGCATTGTTATATTTGACTTCAGTTATAAGTGACTACTGTGTAGTGTCAGGGCACGCCACAAACTTTGAGAATCACTTCGCCAATGGAAATCCTCCAGTGCTGAATCCATAGCATACTGAAATAGATTCTGTAATTAAGTAATGAAAGTGTTTGCAGTGATTATTTCTGCATTTTAAAAATTACTTTTGATGTTTTAGTTTTAGAAATAATCATTTTTTGCTTAATTTAAAAAGTAATACTTAAGCTGAGTGAGTAGTGAGCAGATTGTATTGTAAAATCTGTATTTTGGTAATTACTGGTTATTATTTATCCCTAAAAATGACTACTTGTTTTATATTATGAATTAAAAAGTTAAGATACTAGTAAAAATAATTTTAATAAATACGTATTGACTGTTTTTGAAATGGCCTATTCATTTTGTATTATGCTTCAAAAAGACATGGGCGGTGTAATAGCAAAAATGTATTTGTAAATAGATGTAAATTCTAAAACAAGCACTTTAAGACTGCAGCAAAAGTGAGAGGGTAAATATAATAGCATGATTGTGGCTGCCGTCGCATACCGTATTCTTATAGTACACTGGGGGACTTTGGCGGAATTAAGTTTGAGAACCGTGAATATTTTGTTTAGCGTTAATAATATTATAGAATACTACAGGGGGCAAGCCTCTCTGGTGCCTTCAGCGCCCAACTCCCAGTTGCAGCCAGTCTGCTGCTCGCATTGTGTAGAGGGGAGCTGAACACACCCCAAGGAGACGCGGTTGCTCTGCAACCCCCTCTTAAACTGTGATACAATGGGAAACAAATAGGTTTTTTTGCTTGATTAGCTGCTGGCTTGCTGCTGCTGCCATGCCACATGATCTGCCTCTAGTGTAGCGTTTCAAACCTTTAAAAGCCTGTACAGCAGCTGTCCTACTTTTTTGTTTCTGGTCCCGGGTGTGGGTAAATCCCTTTGCACTCCTGGTTAAGTCTCATCTTGTGGGACATGAGTTCTTGATATTTTTTTAGTTTATAATTTAAAAACGATATAAGAACCTGAAAATCTAACAACATTACAGTAAAGTTCGATAAATTCTGAAAAGAATGATCCCTAACATATATATTCAGGTTTTAAAATAAGCCCGATTTAAAGCATGACATAAAAATGTGACATAAAATTGTTGCACTTTTGTCTTGTATGTCCACTGGCTTGTACGTCCGTAATAGACCTTTCATTTTCTCTAGCGGTATTACAGGTGTGCGTAAGGTAATATGCCTTTAATTTTGACAGTAATACTGGCTTGTATGTGGCTGTAATATGCGTCACTGTATTGTGTACCTTTAATTTTCTCTCGCAGTATTACTGGTTTGTATTTCCATAAAACGCCTCTAACTTTCTCTGACAGTAATATCGCGGGTCGCACCATGCCCCGCGCATGCGCACTTCACCAGAAGACACACACACGGACACCTGGACGCACAAAGGGATTTTATTAAAGTGGATATATATAATATACACACACAGTAATCCCTCGCTATATCGTGCTTCGACTTTCGCGGCTTCACTCTATTGCGGATTTTTTATATGTAAGCATATTTAAATATATATTGCAGATTTTTCGCCGGTTTGTGGGTTTCAGTGGACAATGGGTCTTTTAATTTCTGGTACATGCTTCCTCATTTGATTTGCCCAGTTGATTTCATACAAGGGACGCTATTGGCGGATGGCTGAGAAGCTACCCAATCAGTGCACGTATTACGTATTAAATAAAACTCCTCAAATATATTGTGAGCAGGGGGGCTGTTCGCACCCCTAGAGGATATAGACGCTCCTCAAAAAACGCTGAAAGACTACCTTCACATTGCTCTCTTCCTTGCTGGGCTTACTTGTGGCTGCTTTGTCTCGCGGTATGCTTCCCGCACGGTGCTTCGCATACTTAAAAGCCCAAACAGCTCCTATTGATTTTTGATTGTTTGCTTTTGTGTGTGTCTCTCTCTCTCTCTCTCTCTCTCTCTCTCTCTCTCTGACATTCTCTGCTCCTGACATGCAGTCCTTTGAAGAGCAAGATATGTTTGCATTCTTTTAATTGTTAGATGAAACTGTTCTCTGTCTTGTCATGGAGCAAGTTTAAACTTTTGAAAAAGAGTCAAATGTTTGTTTGCAGTGTTTGAATAAAGTTCCTGTCTCTACAATCTCCTGTGTTTCTGTGCAAATCTGTGACCCATGCGTGACAATATAAAAATAACCATATAAGCATATGGTTTTTACTTTGCAGATTTTACCTTTCGTGGGGGGTTCTGGAACGCAACCCCCGCGATCTAGGAGGGATCACTGTATGGAGTAGATTAGCATAATGTAATAGCATAATGTAATAGTTTTGTTAGGAAACTATGTTTTAAAGCCTTAAAATAGTACTGATAGTCATTGTGATGTAAGGTTTTAAACCCTGTGGTTGCCAATTTAAATCCTTTTTGTGCTTTATTATGTGAACATGACAAAAACTGTCCATCTGTGTAGGCCTTAGACATCCATAAAAGCATCATCTCTATATGTTTACAATATTTCAAATATAATTAACACTCTAAAATGCATCATATAGTTTTGAATTTTGACAATGCAGGTTGTATTGTCAGTAGTTGGCACTACTGCCTCACAGCTGCAGGGAGCCTGGTTTGCATTTTGATCTGGAATGAATAGGTAGATCACTTTGTTTGTCCCAAGGGGGAGATTTGACTTTTGTAGTGGTTATAAAACCAGAAAACAAGCTGACTTAGGTTTTTTTTTTTAATTTGTCAATCATTTTTTTATCTTGCAACATTTATCTACTATATAATAAAACACTAATGTCCAGATCCTCAGAGCAATTTGATTGGTCGGGTTGGTTGTGATATTGCTCAGTTTGTCTTTGGGGATGCAATCTCTGAGTAGGTGTGAGTTTGAGATGCACATGGAGTAGCAAAGGCACATGTTGAGAGAATCACATCAAAGATGAAAAGTATAAAACCAGATATAAAGGGTAGCTGTTGCTTCGTTGGTAGAGTAAAGGGATGGACAGAGAAGTAGAGAAGAATATGGTGACCTCTGGTCCTAGAGAATTTGGGACTGACAGGTGTCAGTTTAAACTTAAAGGGTCTCACATTGGCTGCTCCACTTTTATATTCAGTCGCTTCTATGGACTTTGAAAGGGGATCCCCATTCCCAACCAACAAAGTCCCTTACATTTACATACATGTCTGCTTACTTTAAACACAGGGATTTTCCATAACGAAAACATTCTGCTTTCCAGAATTCTTTGCATATACATTCGTATCTGTGGAGTTTAAAGGTGGAGCACATACAACTGACAAAAAAAACATGAAAAAAAATATTTGAGTGAAGGATGTAAACAAATGAAAATTGTAAACATCTAATAATGATGATATATACTGATTTTTAGCATTATTAATACTGATTACCTATTTTAAGACAAAAGAATACATTTTCTTGTAAATTTGTGTTTTTCAGTGACCACCAACAAAAATCAAGTCATTAGAAGAAGCAGTTGTTAATAGAATTCTGGAATATTTTACTCATTGGCAGTTGTTTATAGAATGTTCAAGAGTAGCCAGATCCAGTGATCTAATCATATTACTTATTATTTGGTTAACGCCTGTATCTAAGGTGACTTACATTTGAGATACAGTTGCTTACATTTGTTTTGTTTTTCCAGTTGGAGCACAGGCAAGAGAAGTGACTTGCTCATGGTCACGCAGTGTGAGTAGCTTAATTTGAACCCACAGCCTCGGACTTTGTAGTTCTTTATATATATTCTATAAATAACGCTCGAATTATTTCCACTCTAAAACTCCACTTCAATCCCAGATAATCAAATCAAGGCAAGGCATGAGCTAGGAGAAGTTCATTCTAAGTCGGTGGGGGGATGGAATAGCTGGCTGCTAGTAGCTTGTGTGTATCAGCACATTTAGATGACAAAAGACTCTGGCGGAGATGTGCAAACGGATTTAAGACGCGATTTAAGGTGGGACGGATTTACGAGTTTTTTCGTAGGCTCTGGTAATTCTAGTGTTAAGTACTATGCCACACTGCCCGCAAATTGTTATATTTATACTGAAAAATACTAAATTTGTTACATAGTAATTTTGATATACCTGATTTACTGATGGCACTCTATAACTGGGGCCAATTGTTTTGTGAAATTTCCTGAGCGAAGCTGGGTAACAAAGTTACTTACATCTATAGATAAAAGTATAATTTAGAACTTCGTGTATCTGAATTATCCAAACTAAAAGTCCTTATGTTCTATTGCCCATAATTGAAGCTTTTTTCATGTGGCCTTTTTCCATCTCTCTCACAGGATTCGCCATTTGTGTTAGTCTGAATAGCTTGTTCATGTCTAATGTGTTCATATGTTTCAGATTTTAATGTCATAATTGTTTCATTTAATCTTGTTATTGATGTTTAAATCCCCTTGATATGTAATTTTTCATCTATGTATTAAAAAACATATGCAAAATGTTCATGAAAAAATCTATTATAATTTAGCTCCTTGGATACATGGTCCCATATTAATACTACTCTCACAGTAGATCAGTATATTTTTTTTTTACAGTAACAGCAAATGGTTTGCCTTTCTTCTGTTCATTACATATTCTTAGAAAACACAAGATTACTCAGTAGTGTTTTATGAAGTATGGTATGTGTGGGAGAACAATAAGATTATACAGTAACTTAAACTTTATCATAAAAAACAAAAAACAACGTGAGTTACTGTGCTGTATTTAACATTATTAAAGGGTTTGTTATTTGGATTTTTTGGAGTATTTAGCTGTAATACTGTTCTCATCAATGGTTATATTGGTCATGGTTTTGTCTTGTATGGTGTCCTTGAGTGTCACAAATTATTATTATTGTTAATTATTGTTATTGTTGTCTTTCATTTTTATTACCAAATTTTAGTTTTGATTTTTTTTGCTCTGTGGAAGGAAGCCTGAAAAACACATCATATTTGCTAAGTGCAATGTAATAGTTTAAAATCAGCAGAAATCTAAACACTGTACAAAGTAAATTCAGTAGATGGTTAAAGATTGTTGCTAATCCTTGACAGAGATTTAGTTCATTGTTTTAATGGTAGAACATCAAATGTTCTATGCACTGCTTCAAAGTTCCACTTTTCTATCTTGTTGTTTTTTAAGGTTGTACAGTCAGATTTATTGAAAAATTCTAAAGCCCTGCATTATTATGTAATCGCTGTAGCCTATGCATAGTGAAATAACACAACATTCTTTGTGCATTTTGAAAGACTGGGCCTATGTATTGAAGCAGGCAATAGTAATGTTACAGTATATTTAAGTGAAGGCATTCAATTTGAATATACTGTACACATTTTTGGATTTTGTTTCTTAATACTGTTATTTCAAATTGTATTTTAGTGTATTTAAAATGAGGCAAGTCAGTAATCTCATTAATAATTTCTAATTTTTAACTTATGCTACCATCAGTTAAAATTTAATTCAAAATAATTTTTTAGATGAGTTACAGTATTAATTGAATGACGCAAACTTTTACAAATATTGAAATAAGAGCCTTGTGTGTGTCAATCCCAAAACATGTTTGAGGAATAAAGATAACAGGATCTCAGAGATCAATACCCAGACATATTATTTACATGGATTAGAACAGGGCTACTCAAATATAAATTTGAAAGGTCCACTTACTAAATTTCCATTCAGTCTGAGGTCCGAAAAAGTGACGGTCAAATTCCAAATAGAGAACTCCAAAAAAAGGCAATCCCCAAACTTTACAACTATACACAAAAAAATGACATGGTAGGCCTTTTAGTGTGAAAGGTTACACCTTCTTTGTGCCACCAGTTGTTTGAACTTGGGCATAAAAGGTGTGAGGGCAAGGCGGAGGCACTGATGTAAATGTTCATTGGTGAGGGTGTTGCGGTATGTGTTTTTCACCATGTTCATAGTGGAAAAGGCAGATTCACAGCAGTACGTTGAGGGAAACATTGTAAGAATTTGAAGGGCCATCTTCTGCAGGAGAGGAACACCTGCCGCAGTAACCATCTTTGTCCAGAAGGTGACAAGGTCACAGTGAGATTCCTGCAGTGCTAGGTTTTCTTGTAGCTCAATTAACTCTGTTTGCAGAGAAGCAGCACTGGCCCATTGGAAGACTTTTGTGGCTTCATTTGAGAATTCTGCAATATTTTTGACAAGAAATGGATTTTCGATGCACAGCAAGACTTGTTTTCCCAAAGGGAAATCTTCAAAGCGAGTTTGGAAATTTTTAATCAGCTTGTCCAGGAATTCAGCATAATTGTGATGGTGATGTTTTCCTGCAGTCTGATCCAAAAGTCTTGGGAAGTGAAGCAGGTCCTGCTGTAAGTCACATTTGAACACCTCCAGCTTCCTCTGGAAAGCACGGACAGCTAACATGAGGTCACACACTGTGCTGTTTTTGCCTTGGAGCTTCATATTAAGGTCATTAAGATGGGAAGTAATGTCTGTTAGAAAAGCAACAATTTCCATTTTCTCGTCATTCTTCATGAAATCCACAAACGGTTTTGCTTTTGCACTCTTCTGATCCAACAGAAATGTCTCCAGCTCTTTCCGCAGTGCCCAAAAACGCTCCAGTACCTTGCCTTTACTAAGCCACCGGACATTGTTGTGAAGGAGCAAATCATCAAATGTTGCATTCACCTCTATTAGAAATGAGCGCAATAAACGATGTTGCAAAGCAGAGGATGCTCTCACATAATTGACTAGTTTCATGACTGTTGTCATGACTTCTGAGTACCTTTCTCCAAGGCTGGCGCACAAAACCATCTGGTGAATTATGCAGTGGTATGCCATGAGGTCAGGGTGGTGAGTTCTCAAGCGTGACACTAATCCCCTCTCTTTCCCAATCATACATGGTGCGCCATCAGTAGCAATGGAAACAACATGCTTCAGGTCTATCGCTCTGTCTCTAAGCATCTGTGTCACTGCTTCATAGATATCATCCCCCCTTGTGTGTCCATGGAGGTTTGTGAGACCCAAAACATCTTCATGAAATTCTCCCTTTTCTTCATCAAAAAATCTGACAAAGACCATGAGTTGTGCATTGTCCGTGATATCTGTGGATTCATCCACAGCCAATGAAATGAATTTGGCTTTTTTTATAGCAGAACTAAGTTGTTCAAGCAAATCATCAGCGAGTATTTCAGCTCGTCTTGCAGCAGTGGAATCAGAACAGGGTATTTGGTTTATTTTCTGGATTATTTCATCCTTTTGAGTCCCTTCAAACAGAGCAGTCACCACTACACTCATACACTCTTAGACTACTTCAGCATCAGAGAAGGGTTTCTTGTTTTTTCCCAGGACCCATGCTACTCTTAGTGAGGCTTCTGTTGCCCGCTCATGTTGTGTGGCTGATCTAACTATTACACTGCTTGTAGCTTCATATGATGATTTCAGCTGGTTTATTTTTATGGTCCTTACCTCTGAGTTCTGAGGGTAATTTTGTTCGAAATGTGCATGCTTGGTTTCATAATGGCGTTTCACATTACCACTTTTGATTATTGCTACCGTCTCGTTGCAGATTAAACACATTGGTTTTCTGCTTCCCACGGGGAGCACGAACGCATATTTTTCTGTCCACTCACTCTTAAATTCTTGGTTTTCAAAATCAACTTTTCTTTTCTTATCAATGTACTGTCTTGAGCCAGCCATCTTCACTTTCAGTCAGCAAAAAAAAAATTCAGTTATCGGAATTTGCACTGCCTGCGAGTGATGAGACTGCCTGTTCACCGGCCTGACCCAGAGCACGTGACCGGTACATAAATCTGGCTGCCGTGAATGAGCGAGCGAGCGAGTATTGGGGGGGAGGCGGGGAGTAGTGGGAACGTTGCTATGACGATACTGTTACAGCTGCTGTGATTGGACGTAGATGAAGCAACCAAACCGAGTAGAAACCTCAAAGATATATCGCGTGGAATCACAATTGCGCACTTCATTGAGAACTCATTTGGATTATGATTAAATTTGCATGTTTGTTTTGGCGTCGGTCCAGATTTAACCGTATTTGGGTCCGGATGCGGACCGGAGTCCGCCTATTGAGTACCCCGGGATTAGAATCTATACTAATAAGGCAAAGCCCTCACTGACTCACTCGTCACTAATTCTCCAACTTCACGTGTAGGTAGAAGGCTGAAATTTGGCAGGCTCATTCCTTACAGCTTACTTTCAAAAGTTAAGCAGGTTTCATTTCGAAATTCTACACGTAACGGTCGACAACGTCTGCCATGTTAAACTTTCGTATTTATGGCCCCATCTTCTCAAAATTTGGTAGGCGGCTTCCCTGCGCTAACCGAAACCGATGTACGTACTTATTTCGGTGGTATGACACCACTGTCGGCTGCCAAATTGTAGTCTCCAACGGTCTTTGTTACTTATGGGTCCATCTTCAAGAAGTTTGGTACGCGGGCTACCAACGCTAACTGAATCCTACTTACGTACATATATACGTCCATAGCCTGCAGCTCGGTGGCCGTGTGAGGCGGCGTTGGGTCCCCCATCCCCACGCCTCCCACGTAGTTGGCTGCCTGCCTATATAAGGCCGTCCGTCGCTCCGGTCTCTTCATTCCCTTCCTTGCTTCGCCACGGTATTCATGTCTCCCTGCTGATAACTGCAGCCTTTTTATTTAATCCACAGGTTCTCCGCTGTTTTATTGTTCGTTTATTACAATTATAGTTATTGTATAGGTATTTTAGACTTGGTTTACATTCTTCAGGTACCCATTTCCTTTATCGTTCCAACCGTACCCCCATTAACATGTCTATCGAGGTGATCACCATCGATCAAAGAACTGTCATTTACCAAGTGGTTTCCATGCCCGGAGATGGCGACTGCCTTTTCCATTCTCTGTTACATATTGCACGTCCATATCAGGCTCACTCTTGATATCTGGAGGAACAGTGTGTCTTATGTATTGAATGATTGGGACAGGTTCAAGGTGTGGACTGATGACAGTACAGGAGATAATTATACTACACAGGAGCACTATAAGAGTGAAATGCTTAAGCCCTTCACCTATGGTTCTGCATGTGAGTTGATGGCTGCCACTGAAATGTTCGGTTGTCGCTTTCAAGTGTACCAAAATGGCCAAATATTTGACACCTTTGGACAACCGCCAATGCCTCTTAAACAAAGAGGTCCTTAACAAATAATTATTGGTATATTTTCCCTCAGTTTAAAAAGGTTTACTTTTCTTCTTAATAAAAATTTTAAAGCAGTACTTCGCCGCTGCGAAGCGCGGGTGTTTTGCTAGTGATTGAATAAAATTGATAAAGAAACTTGAATTGGGACAGTTTAATATTTTGCTTTCTTGAAGACATGTTTTTAAAAGTTAAACTCCGTGAAATAGAGTGGATAGATGAGAGACACCATTGCCTCACTGATTTAATTAGTAATGAGTGATAAAATGTCTTACATAGTATAGAATGTAATGTTGACACTGGTTTCTTACTAAGCAATAGCATAACTTTAGAATTCATACAGGTGATGAGAAGCATATGAGAGAGGATCCATTCTAACTTTAAAAACATCAAGGGTGTAGATACAAGAAAAGGAGGAGGAAAGGATGGAGTAGGAAGATTATAGTCATTGAAATGATCAAAGACCTGAGTCAATAATGTATATGATCCAGCATATGAATACATTTTCAAGACCGGGGTTGGAAAGTGATGTTATTATCTCCAGTCCACTAGGAAGTGTTATGAAAAATAGGGGTATGAGTATGCCATGCTGTAAAGGAACTAAGAAACCTTTCTACCTTATTCCATAATCATAGTACATATGTAATTAGGTGACCCATATTTTGAGCATTTTCACCAGAGTTTGACAATAGGAAAGGGATAGTGGGAAGAGACAGTGAGGGTAAACTGTTTAACTTCAGTACTAATCATTAAGGAGGTCTTAGAGATGGGGTTTCTTTTCCCTGTGAGGATGCAGTTTTTCAGCTGAATGGTTTAGGTCAATATTTGACAGGTTAACTCCACTGTCAGTATTGCTGAGAATTAGAGTGGAGTGTTTAATAGCAACCAGGTTTTTTCCCCTCCCTCCAGTAAGAGGTTAGATAAGAGTGACCTACCATTAGACAAGTACTCAAGAAGAGGAGGAAGCATTGTACTAAGAAATAAAACGAGACCGGGAACAGTACTTTTTATTTATTATGGACAGTCTGGACCTGAAGGACAGAGTCTGGGATGCCCAGAAAGTCATTGGTCTCTTACACTATTAAAAACACGGCGATAATGAAGAGGTATGTTGACTTGCAACAAGTGGGGGACAGCTGTCCTTAAATGCTTACTATAAATGAAGTAGTTAAAAGAGAGAATTTGGTGTTAGGACTGCCTGTTTTTTACCATTTTATCCTGTAACCAGAGAGATGCTCATAGGAATAAAATAAGTTTTAGAATATGTGGACGATCACTAGGGACATTATCCAAGAAAAGTAAAATGTCATCTGTTTATAGACATATTTTGTGATTGTAAGCTTGCACCAAGATTAGGACAGTGGCTAAAGGTTTGAATGAAATATTCAAAGGCAGTGGGGGGAAAAAAGAACATTTCTGCCTGAGAACTTTAAATAGTTCAAAAGGGACAAGACATATTCAAATTAGAAATAACTATCAGTGTGGTTAAAGAATATAAGGCCTGGTTTAATAATATAACCCAAACCCTATTGAGTACATTACCTGTCCCAGAAAATCCCAACCCATTCAATTGAAGGTCGTCTCTACTTCCCCAGCTGAATCTGATGTGGTATAGCTGGAGCAAGGTCTTAACAAATGTGAAAGGCATTGAACATTGTCAGCAGTTTAGAATGCTGTTTTTTTTTTTTTTTTTTTTAATTAAAAAAAAGGTCTGGTCAGGGTGAATTTATAAATAAGAAACTGAGGATGTCATGCTAGGAGCTTAGCCAACCATTTTGCATCTGTGTTTATCAATGAAATTGGGTGGAAATTGGCATACTCCACAGATCATTTCCCAACACTGCACAACAAGGTTTCTGCTTCTTGAACACTGTTGGGTGTTTATTATATATTTTTGGGTGCTGATCACGAATATCACATCAAAATTTACCCATCACATACTATTTCAGTTTTTCTTATATTTGTATCCAAACATTTTCGCTCCCGTAAGTGACCTATCAACAATGGTTTGTGCAACCTGGGCATGTCCAGGCATGGAATCAGGCCAGGTTGGAAGCTGTTCTATGGAAGTTGACATCCTGGACAGGTCTAAACGAGCTTGACGCTGTCTCAGCATGCTATAAAGGTGGCTTGCATACACTAATCCTGCTCATTTGGTTAATATAGATAGTCAATGTGTATGTATAGTATCAGTATAGTATCTGTAGCAATATAACAGTAAGTAAGCTTGATGCTATAGATGTTTTGGTGTTGGGCGATATGTGTCGTCAATGTCATAAGAGCCGCGATACATTCTGCTATATCTGTGGCAAATATATACTTACGCCACAGAGACGTTGGATATCTCTTGCGCCACAGAGACGTTGGATATCTCTTGCGCCACAGAGACGTTGGATATCTCTTGCGCCACAGAGACGTTGGATATCTCTTGCGCCACAGAGACGTTGGATATCTCTTGCAAAGAAAGCTTATCATCTGTATTTCGGCTGCAAAATTGGTGACCAAGACAAGGAATGGGCGCCTCACATTTGCTGTACGACATGTGCTGTCAGTCTGAGAGCCTGGCTCAGAGGCACTCGAAAGACAATGCTGTTTGCTGTTCCGATGATATGGCGAGAACAGAAAGACCATGTGACGGACTGTTTAACTAATGTGTCTGGTTTCTCTGCCAAAAACAAGAAGTCAATTGAATATCCTAATCTGCCTTTAGCAATGAGACCCGTGCCACATGACAGTCTTCCAATTGTGAAACCACCAGAGGATTGGACCTTAGATGAACCAGATGAAGAAACTGCAATACAGGGTACTGACTGTGACATTGACCTGGATTTTGAACCGTGCTCATCAGGCGATCCACATCTGATAACACAGTCCAAATTGAACGATTTGGTCAGAGATTTGGGTCTGTCAAAAGCAAAAGCTAAGCTGCTGGGTTTGAGACTGCAGGAATTGTGTTTGCTGTCACTAGGTACGAAAATTTCTGTATTTCGAGGGCAACATCATGATATAACCAAATTTTTTGCACAAGTCGACAGTCTCTGTTTCTGTCGTGACATTGAAGGATTGTTCTCGGCCTTGGGTTGTGATCACAACCCTGAAGAGTGGCGTCTTTTCATTGATTCGTCAATGTTAAGCCTGAAAGCTATTCTGCTACACAATGGCAAAGTTTATCCTTCAGTACCTGTTGGCTGTGCAACACACATGAAAGAAACATATGAGAATATAGAACTGTTGCTGAAGCACATCCAGTAAAGCAGGTACAACTGGAGTATCTGTGGTGATCTTAAAGTCGTTGCTCTGTTACTAGGACTGCAACTCGGCTATACAAAGAATAACTGACGCCAAGATCAAAGAGGGCATTTTTGTTGGCCTCCAGATCAGACATGTTATGAGTGAGAAGCGGTTTGAAGATCTGGTAGTTGGGCCGGAAAAAATTGCCTGGAAAGCTTTCAAAGACATTGTTGACAATTTTCTGGGCAATTACAGAGCCCCAAACTACATTCAAAGCATACAAGACAATGAAGTGCAACATGTCACTCAAGATTTATTTCCTCCACTCACACTTGGACTTCTTCCCTGCAACTCTCGGTGCTGTCATTGACAACACGATGAAAGGTTTCACCAGGACATTGCTACGATAGAGAAATGATACCAGGGCAACTGGAATTCATCAATGCTTGCTGACTACTGTTGGACACTGTAACGTGATGCACCAGACATTGAATACAAAAGAAAATCAGGAGCAAAACACTTCTAATTCTGTTGAATTTAATAGCTTATGCGAAACATAAACGTGACTAAATACGTTATTGTCAGTAAACATATAAATGTAACTAGTTCCTACGTGATACAGTAAAACCACAGCTATATTTGTGCATACCCAGTAGGTACCTATCACGATCAGTAAAAACTTCTCAGGAAGCAAGACTTTTCAAAAAAAAATTGTTGTGCAGTGTGATTAATGCCATATTTATTAAGGGATAAGTTTGTTGGAGAACAGGAATGTTGTGTCCTCAAAAAAAAATTAAATAAATCCTAGGTGGGAACCTGTTCCTATGTGTCCTCTGCAACTTCAGAACTACTTTTAGCACAACTTTGATTACTAGAGAGTCAAATCCATCAGCCTGTATCTTGCTTAACCACAGATTGGGTAAATAATAAAGAAAGGTAGAAAGTGTAGCAGGGGAAGGCCTAGAGTTTTTAAGAAATAAGTTTAAATGCTACTCCTAAAATTGCTGTTAATTCATCAAGGGTTGTGAGTAGTGGTATCTAATTTATATTCGTGGCATAGTCTAATTGTTTGCTGTCTATTTGATTTAATGCCCGAAATACAGTATTTGGCTTGAGTGAGGTGAATCTCAACCTCATCCTTTTGCAATGGCAGGTATTTACCTTAGATCTAGCTGTGATCAAAGTTTCATGTTTGGAGTCCATAACAAAGTAGCTTTTTTTTTTTTTTTTACTTGGAGTAGATGTTAGGGATGCAATCAGTTTTTTTTTTTTTTCTTTTTATGGCCAATACTGATCACAGATATGTTACTGAATTGACCAATTCTGATTGTGATAAAGGGGCTTAGGAAAAGAGGAATCACAGATCATAGTAGCAATATGATGACTAGTTGAACTAATATGATTAGTTTTGGGCAAGACAGGAAGAGTACTGGCAACCCTTTTTTTTTTTTAATCAAGTGGTTTGAAGGCTCACGGAATTCACCAGTATACCCAGAATAAGAACAATTTTGCAGTGATTTCTTTCTTGGATCTTTTATCTGCTTGTTTAAGGAGTCGACCCAGTCCTCCTCCAGAGTTTTAATTTTTTTTCATAACGGTCTGTGGTTTTGGACAATTTCTAAACTCTGTTTTGATCTTCTTTTACCTTTTATTTAAGCTCTATCTCAAGCTGCATGGTGCTAAGTTCAGTCATAAAGGGCTGCTGCATGCAGTCTATTGTGGCTACCAGCTGTTCAGGTACAGTGAACCTTATGGACATAGTATTAGATAATATTGTAAAATCACTAGCTCACTTGACTGTCAACAACAACAACATTTATTTATATAGCACATTTTCATACAGAAAGTAGCTCAAAGTGCTTTACATAATGAAGAGAAGAAAAATAAAAGACAAAATAAGAAATTAAAATAAGACAACATTAGTTAACATAGAAAGGAGTAAGGTCCGACGGCCAGGGTGGACAGAAAAAACAAAAAAAAAACTCCAGAAGGCTGGAGAAAAAAATAAAATCTGTAGGGGTTCCAGGCCACGAGACCGCCCAGTCCCCTCTGGGCATTCTACCTAACATAAATGAAATAGTCCTCTTTGTAGTTCGGGTTTTTCACGGAGTCACTTGATGCTGATGGTCATACAGACTTCTGCCTTTTAATCCATCCATCATTGTTGGAACATCATGGTGCTTTGGGTAGATGGTGGTGGCGCACCATCTTGCACTCCTACAGTATTTTTGAGTTTGCTTACTTTTTATCTCTAACAATTCAGTCAGCATATGGATGTGGATTCATCATGGCTTCATTGCACAAAGCCATTGATTTTTTTTTTATATATACATATATTATCCTGCTTTGTGGGGTATGTCTTTGGATAAATAGGGTACAGTGTTGAAATGTTTTTAGTGGGGAAAAAAAAGCTATCACTGACTACCTTTCTAGGGAAAATTTATTTTTATTTTATTTTAACTGAGGTTAATTATTCTGCATCCTATTGAATTTCAATTGGATTTTTAGTTCCACATTTCTAATCTTAACATTTTAGAGGGTGAGTTCTGTATTTTTCATGTCAGTTATTTTTTCACGATTATGGTATACAGTAATCCCTCCTCCATCGCGGGGGTTGCGTTGCAGAGCCACCCGCGAAATAAGAAAATCCGCGAAGTAGAAACCATATATTTATATGGTTATTTTTATATTGTCATGCTTGGGTCACAGATTTGCGCAGAAACACAGGATATTGTAGAGAGACAGGAACATTATTCAAACACTGCAAACAAACATTTGTCTCTTTTTCAAAAGTTTAAACTGTACTCCATGACAAGACAGAGATGACAGTTCTGTCTCACAATTAAAAGAATGCAAACATATCTTCCTCTTCAAAGGAAACAGAGGAAAGCAAACAAATCAATAGGGCTGTTTGGCTTTTAAGTATGCAAAGCACCGCCGGTACAAAGCTGTTGAAGGCGGCAGCTCACACCCCCTCCGTCAGGAGCAGACAAAGAGAGAGAGAGAGACAGAGAAAAACAAAGTCAAAAATCAATATGTGCCCTTTGAGCTTTTAAGTATGCGAAGCACCGTGCAGCATGTCGCTTCACGAAGCAGCTGCACACACAAGGTAGCAACGTGAAGATAATCTTTCAGCATTTTTAGACGAGCGTCCGTATCGTCTAGGTGTGCGAACAGCCCTCCTGCTCACACCCCCTACGTCAGGATCAGAGAAAGTCAGCGCAAGAGAGAGAGAGAAAGTAAGTTGGGTAGCTTCTCAGCCATCTGCCAATAGCGTCCCTTGTATGAAATCAACTGGGCAAACCAACTGAGGAAGCATGTACCAGAAATTAAAAGACCCATTGTCCTCAGAAATCCGCGAACCACCAAAAAATACTTTCCAGCAAAGTCTTTCTGGTAAATTTTTACAATATCTTATCTGTTCTTACAGCATTAAATGGGACTAAAGGGTACACAGTTCCATAGGTGAATGCAAGAAAAGACAAGGTATTTGTAAAATTTATTAAATAAAAAAGTTTCTCATTAGAGCACAATTTAAGGGGGCAAATGAATATTTACCGTGATTGTGAAGAAATAATATTGAATCTGTCTTTTTAATCTTGACTTCTTGCAATGAAAAATGATGGAATTAATCTGAATTCTGCACACTAAACTGTCTTCCTTATTGGAGAATATGTATTGTTATTGAAGGCAAATATTTAATCTTCTCCTTCTCAGTTGAAAAACATGTTCTGTGTTACTTGCAGCCCTGCTTGCTGATTAATGTTTATAATTAGGAGAAATGAAAAATGACATACCCAGATTAGAACTGCAACAACTAATCGACATTATCAACAATAATCCATTATTAAAAATGTTGGCAACGATCACTTTCATTGATTAGTTGATTATGTTATTAGGCTTAATAAGTTGTGGTGTGCAATTGCATCACTACTTCTCTCAGATGTGAATGCATTTGAAAAAAGGCAAACAGTAAGCAAGTGGCAGAAAACAGAGTGCGACCAAAGACTTCCAAAGTTTGGGAACACTTTACTCTGAACGTAGAAAAGAAGTTTGTGAGTTGTAAAATGTGTAGGTTTCACTTCATATGGGATGCGAGGACGTTGGAGATAGATAGATAGATAGATTATGGTGCAGTATTAAACACCTGCATTAACGTGTAACATTAGCTGGTGTGCTTATAAAAAATGGCTGCAAAGAAACCCGAGTACCAGTCCAAGCAGAAAACTTTTTTCAGTCTTGTGTGCAAAGGAAATAAACTCAGCGAAAGTACAGTAGTGAATCCATCAATGCATCAACCATGACTGAAACGCATAACTCTCATTCCGAGTCAAAAGATAGGAGTGGGGTGGAAAAGCGGAAGTTCCAGACTAGTTGTCTATCGGACTTCATCTGGCTTTTATGCAGTCTGGAGAAAGACGTGATAATGTGCAACTGTTGCAGCAGTAAACCTAATTAGGCCAGTAAAACAGATCTTGTGGCAGGATCACATAGTTTTAAACGTGAAAATCTAACGGTACACCCCCGATAGCAAATAATATGTGGTAGGCTGCAACAGTATGTTGGGTCAAAGCAAATGTGCCAAAGAATCTACTGTGGTAAAATGTTTCCAGACACAAAAAAGGACAAATGGTGATGCAGAAAGAAATTAACTTTAAAATAAATTCGTCATATTACATAGCAAAGAGAGTTTCACACAAATGAAACCACTTGCTTTGCTGCAAGAAAAAAATTGCTTGCACATTTCCCCAGTATATGACAACTACTTTCAAACATTACTGAAAAAAAAAAACCAAAACTAACTAATTTAGTCATGTTGAGGCAACAAATTTTTCTGTGGTGAAATATTGTGATAGATGTTTAAATGAGCTTTGCCAATAAAACCTCATTCACAGAAACTGAAAAAAAGTACTTTAAGTTAAATTACATGTTTATTTTTGAAGTGTGTGTTTAGTTTAATTCTGAATACATAAACCAAATTGTAAGTTTAGTTAATTTATTAAAAACTGTTGTGTTTTTAAGGTGTGTATGTGTGCGCATTGCACAACCAGAGCCAGAAGTGCCACTTAGTGTTTTATTTCTATTTATTACTGTTTATTTTCAATTTATTATTATATAACTGTTATATAAAAACCTATATATTGTTTAAAATATCTACAGGTCGTAAATTTCTACATTTTTATACTAATCTTTTTATTTGGTGAAAAGTTCCGTTTCTAGAACTTTGTGTTTAATATCAAATGAATTTTTTTAAACAATCCAACTAATCGATTGATATACAAAATAATTGCCAGTTTAAATGATTATTAAAAGTTAGTTACTTAGTTGTAGCCGTAAACCTGATGAAGCATTTTTTTCAGTTGTAGTGCCTGGATTGTTTTTCTTTCCTTTCCTTGTAAAATAAGTACCCTTCTCTTTCCATTTTACATTTTCATCTGTCCGATTAAATAGTCTTTTTGTGTATACCTTATGTCTTATTAAAAATATATAGTATTATGACAGTAAGTGTTTTGTTAACAAGTAAAGGCTAGTGCATATAATAGAAGAATTGGCTTTTTTGCTACCCTGTAACAAAAATCACAGCTACATGCCCATTTCGCTTCAGTTATTTGTTTGAACTTCATGTTAGGTTTATTAGCAATTCTTTGGTGATGCCACAAGTTTTATTTTGATTTAATACTGCTGTACTTCAGCTTATACAAGTTTTTTGTTTGTTGGGGAATGTTACTTTGAAAAGTAACTTAATTTTTTTTTTTTTCTAATTAATGAGTAATGTAACTATATGTGTTATATAGTTATTTATTTTAAAATATAATGCATTACAAAGAGTGCGTGACGTTCATATTACTTCTTTTGTTTGAAAAATTACACATTTCACTGGCAAACATTTGTTATTAAATCTTAAGATTATACATGAGCCTACATGAAAGTGACCAGGAACTGGTGTTATGGGTCCACAGCTCTCCCAGCAATGGCCAGTTAAATAAATAATCACCGTGCTCGCGGCTTAGCGAGGGGGTGTGGTGACTGTAGCGAGCCGCAGGGCGATCTGCGGTGTGGGCATTCATCACCTAAGTGCACAGGTGAGAGACTGCCCACATCCGTGATCGTTCCTGTGGCTAATGGGCTGCAGCTGCCATGTCCTCTCCTCATATATAGAGAAGTGTGAGCAGGTTAAAAAAAAGGAAAAGAAGGAAAGAAAGAAACAGAGGTTGCAGGAGGAGGCAGGAAGGAGGAGAGAGAGAGAGAGAGAGAGAGAGAGAGTGTAGGCTCGGGCGGCAGCTGTACAGGTAGCTTGGATGTTAGGCCGACACCCGAGGAGTAGCGGTCGCTCCCGCAGAGTTGATTCCGAAGGGCGGGAGTGACCCGAAGATGGATGACTCTCCGCATAAGGCCGCGGACGGCAGCGGGAGTTGAGACTTGGGGTGTGTATTCCCCAGCGTGGACGCCCCGGTCGCTGAGGAACCCAAGTAGCTGTCCGGAAGAGCCTACCGGAGCCATGGGTCGGTGAGTCAATCCAAACAGCTGAAGCAGGCAGAGAGGAGGTCAGCTGCATGTAGGGCGACTCTCCGGTAGAACAGCCCAGATGGGTGTAGCAGGGGAGCCGCCAGGCTAAACGGAAGACATTGGGCTTTTTAATTTTAACATATTGCTTCTTGTGACATTTTACCTCGTGGTTTTTAGAAGAGTTTTTCCTAATGGATTTTAACCTCCACGTTTGTTAATTTGGTTTTTCACTTGCTTTTTATGGAATATTTATTGACTTTTGATTTATTGAACTGTGACTGCACTTTGGACACGTTTTGATTGTGTTTTAATAAAAGCACTTTTGCACTTAAACATCATCCCCTTGCTCAATTGTTTATTGCCTCACTGTCTAGCTCATCGGTGACATTACCGACGGTGTTGGGTTCAAGGGCTCCCTAACAGCCGATGGGAGCATGGAGCGGAACCCGCATCGTCACATTTGGTAGCAGCGGTGGGATGAGCTAGCAGTGGAGACACAAGAGGAGACAGAGCAGCAAGCGGGATTGGTGCCAGACTTTGTAAAGGACCCACGTACCCAAGCCGGAGGAGGACATTTTTAAAGGACAGAGCTTTTTATGGACATTTATTTATTGCTGGTTTTATTTGTCTTTTAAAGTTCTTATTCTTTTAATGTCCTGTTTTAATGAAGGGGGGGCTTGGGTTGGTTTTATTGTGGGGATTAATGGTTTTAGTGCTTTTATTGGTTTTAGTGCAGTGTAGAGTGGCCGAGCTGTGGACCTGGTCTCCAGTTGCATTGGGTTGGTAGTGGCGTGGAGCCTTCCCATGCAACTGGAGTCTTATGGAGGGTGGAATGTGGTGTTATGGGTCCACAGCTCTTCCAACAAAGGCCGTTTTGTTTTAAATAAATAATCGCTGCACTCGCGGCTTAGCGAGGGGGCGTGGTAACAGTAGCGAGCCGCAGGGCGATCTGCGGTGTGGGCGTTTCTCACCTAAGTGCACAGGTGAGAGACTGCCCACATCCGTGATCGTTCCTGTGGCTAATGGGCTGCAGCTGCCATGTCCCCTCCGCATATATAGAGAAGCGCGAGCAGGTTAAAAAAAAAAAGTAGAAGAGAAGGAAAGAAAGAAACGGAGGTTGCAGGAGGAAGCAGGAAGCAGTAGAGAGAGAGAGAGAGAGAGAAAGTCGGTGCGGGAGAGCGAGCGAGTGCAGGCTCGTGCAGCAGCTGTACAGGTAGCTTGGGTGTTAGGCTGACACCCGAGGAGTAGCAGTAGTGGTCGCTCCTGCAGAGTTGATTCCGAAGGGCGGGAGTGACGGGAAGATGAATGACTCTCCGCATAAGGCCGCGGACGGCAGCGGGAGTTAAGACTTGGGGTGTGTATTCCCCATCGTGGGCGCCCCGGTCGCTGAGGAACCCAAGTCGCTGTCTGGAAGAGCCTACCGGAGCCAGGGGTCAGTGAGGCGATCCAAACAGCTGAAGCAGCCAGAGAGAAGGTCAGCTGCATGTAGGGTGACTCTCCGGTAGAACAGCCCAGATGGGTGTAGCAGGGGAGCCGCCAGGCTAAACAGAAGACATCGGGCTTTTTAATTTTAACATATTGCTTCCTGTGCTATTTTACCTCGTGGTTTTTAGAAGAGTTTTTTCTATTGTTTTTAACCTCCACTTCACAACTGTTTTATGGATTATTTATTTATTAAATGAACTGCACAGCACTTTACTTTGAACACTGTTTTTGATTGTCTTTTAATAAAAGCACTTTTGCACTTCTACCATCCCCCTCCTCATTGTTATTGCCTCACTGTCTAGCTCATCGGTGACATTACCGACAGTGTTGGGTTCAAGGGCTCCCTAACAGCCGATGGGAGCATGGAGCAGAACCTGCATCGTCACAGGAACACAGGCAAATTTGTTAATTTTCATGTGCTTAATACATACATTAGGGTTTCTACATGTTCTGGAAAACCTGGAAAGTATTGAAAAATTAACAATCTAAAATCCAGTACTGAAAATGATATTTGTTGGGTGGCATTACACTGTGTCATTGCACTGCTTGGTGCACCTACAACGTTCAGTGGGAGACAGTACCATCTTGATCTCAAAGACAAAGATGCCCTACACTCTCGAATGAAACCGAAAGAGTCAAATTCCTGCTGCTGCAATACCAAGGTGTTAATATTTCATTATAGCTAGTGTTGTATTTAATGATAAATTGAGAAGTTGTCGTTCATGTGTTGTGCTTAATGTGCCTTTGGTGAGATGTTTTTTCCATTAATCCTATACCCAGGTTAGTGATGAAGAACTTGATGAGAATCATTACTGATAAATGGTAAATTTAACCCATGTTTAGAATGGAAAATAAAAATGAAATATTCACATAAGAAAATTAACTTTTTTTTTTTTTTTTGTTACGTACTAACAAAAAAGGTACCAGTATTCCAAATTTGAGCCTGCTAAGTGGTTTAATCTTGCATCAAAATAAATTTGCAGGGTTTCTCCTAGATAACATGGGTCAGTGTTTCTCAACCTCGGTCCTGGGGACCCACTGTGGCTGCAGGTTTTTGTTCCAACCAGCTTCTGTTTTTAATTGGACTCCTGGGCTAATTAAATGAACTGTTAGTTTTCTAATTTCTACATATATAAATAAGTTTGGTTAAAAAGAAATACATGTATATATTAAAATGTACCAAGAAGTTATATGGGAATAATATATTTTTTTCTTTTTAACAATATTTTCATCTTGATTTTCATTCTACTTTTCTAGGTGTTCTAATTGTTTAATTAATCCATTGTTTACTAATTAGTGGATCTGATGCTAAAGTAGTTGCAGCCTTTGCTTATTCAGTGTTGTTTGCCAGCATGTCTGCTCTGCTCATTTTTAATTCTCATTAATAAGATACAACAAAGGGGAAAAACTGAACAGAGAAATTGCAAAATATGATGAAATCAAAACAAGAGAATGAAGTATTTAAATGTATAGCAAAAGCAGAATTATTTCTAAATGTCTTATAAATGTAAAAATCATACTACTGTGCTTTTCTGAAAGCAGAATAAAAGAAAAATAATACCAGCTAATTAATTGAGATCAGTGCTATCAGGTGTTGTCACTGATTAGGAATCTGGTTGGAACAAAAACCTGCAGCCACAGTGGGCCCCCAGGACCGAGGTTGAGAAACACTGACATGGGTACACCTCATATTTTTTTCAGAATTTTTTGAGATTGAATTACGTGGGATATCTGGAAAATCTGTCGGAATGACACATTTCTTTTCTTCTCCCAAATGATACAACTCCTTTGTTTTTGAGAAGTCTGTTTTCAGCATTATAATGGTTTACACAAAGAATATTTTGCTTTATTAAAACAAAAAGTTGTATAAAGAACTGTTAAACCTAGCTATTAGTGACAGAAACTAACCAAATTTAGCAGTGTGCAAATCACCCATTGGTGATAAATTTGGCCCTGACCTAGATTAACCATGTATGATAGGCAGTAGAATATTATCTTAATTATCTTACTTTCTTTATTGTGATTGAACTTGTGGCAAGTGAAGGGAATATTTAATAAGAACATGAACAGCATCTTGAGAAGTTTCCACATGTAAGTCACAGGTGTGGAATGGGAATTTTATTACTTTCTGTACAATATCCTGTCTTTGAGAGTATCCCAACTTTTAGTGCTTTAAAAAGAGTAATTGAATCATAACTTAGCTTCTAATTCCTGTGCTATGGAAACTTTGAAAAAAGCCAAACTAATTATGAATAATAAATTAAAAATAGTTAGTTGTAAACCTAAAGCAATCAAATAGTCAAGGTTAGAAGCAGTTGGACATGGTGACATTTTTGTCATTTGCCTTTACATGGAGGGGTAATTAATATACAGACATCAGTCAATTTACTACATTGTATTTTTATGTAGTACTGAATGATTATTATACAGCATGACAAACAAAAGGTATATTTAAAACCTTCTACTTATAACGGGCATAACATTACGTTCTCATACCTGTTTAATCCAGTAGAATGTACCTTGAAATGGAGCCTATCCCAGTCCTGTCATAATGTAGCAAACAACCCTGCTTGCCAGTAAGTTGTGCCACCCACTTGAGCACAAACATTCAGAGAAAATTACCTGTAGAGTGGTATGTCAATAATTTAGTTAATTATTGTAAATGATCCTGTGAGTCTTACATCACCTAAAGGTCTCAGTGCATTGGAATCTTGTAAGAAACAAACATAAGTAAATATGTAATGCGTGTTAAGTTGAAAAAATGGAAAACACAATGTAGTCGAAATGGAATCAATGCAGTTGTTACAAAAGAAGCAAATTATATAATACATTTCCAAGTAAAAAATTAAAATGCAATCAAGAGGCAAAGCGTATTGTGTTTGATTAGAATTTTTTTAAATTAACCAGTAACTGATAAATCAAGCTACTTGATTAAAAAAATAAATTCCATCAGATACACAAACCAGTGTGTTTCTTCGTGCCAGTCCCAAGCCCGGATAAATGGGGAGGGTTACATCAGGAAGGGAATCCGGTGAAAAATTTTGCCAAATCAATATGCGGACAACAATGCAGATTTCCATACCAGATCGGTCAAGCCCCAGGTGAACAACGATTGCCACCAGTACTGTTAGCCAACAGGATGCTGGCGGAAATTGGGCTACTGTTGGCCGAAGAAGAGGGGGAAGACGTGTCTGGAGGCAGGAAGAGAGGAGAAAAGTAAAGAGTGGAACTGAGGGTAGGAACTGTGAATGTTGGCAGTATGACTGGTAAGGGGAAAGAGTTAGCAGATATGATGGAGAGAAGGAAGGTTGATATATTGTGCGTGCAAGAGACTAAATGGAAGGGGAGTAAGGCCACTTGGATCAGAGGTGGATACAAATTGTTCTATCATGGCGTGGATGGAAGGAGAAATGGGGTAGGAGTTATTCTGAAGGAACAGTATGTCAAGAGTGTTTTGGAGCTGAAAAGAGTGTCAGACAGAGTAATGATTATGAAGCTGGAAATTGGAGGTGTGATGATGAATGTTGTTAGTCCATATGCACTGCAAGTTGGGTGTGCAATGAGTGAGAGAGAAGATTTTTGAAGTGAGTTAGATGAAGTGATGAACTGTGTACTCAAGGGACAGAAAGTGGTGATTGGAACGGATTTCAGTGGGCATGTTGGTGAAGGGAACAGTGGAGACAAGGAGATGATGTGTAGATATGGTGTCAAGGAGAGGAATGAAGAAGGTCAGAGGATAGTGGATTTTGCCAAAAGGATGGACATGGCTGTGGTGAATACGTATTTTAAGAAGAGGGAGGAACATAGGGTTACGTACAAGAGTGGAGGAAGTTGCACACAGGAAGATTACATCCTATGCAGAAGAGTTGATCTGAAGGAGATTGAAGACTGCAAAGTGGTGGCAGGGGAAAGTGTAGTTAAGATTGAAAGAGTACTTTGAGAGGCTGATGAATGAAGAGAACAAGAAAGAGAAGAGGTTGGTTGATGTGGAGATGGTGAATCAGGAAATGCAACGGATTAGCAAGGATGAAGTAAGGAAAGCTTTGAAGAGGATGAAAATGGAAAGGCCATTGGTCCAGATGACATACCTATGTAAGCATGGAGGTGTTTAGAAGAGATGGCAGTGGAGTTTTAACCAGATTGTTTAAAGGAATCTTGGAAAGTGAGAGGATGCCTGAGGAGTGGAGAAGAAGTGTACTGGTGCCGATATTTAAGAATAAGGGGGATGTGCAGGACTGCAGTAACTACAGGGGAATAAAATTGATGAGCCATAGCATGAAGTTATGGGAAAGAGTGGTGGAAGCTAGGTTAAGAAGTGAGGTGATGATTAGTGAGCAGCGGTATGGTTTCATGCCAAGAAAGAGCACCACAGATACAATGTTTGCTCTGAGGATGTTGATGGAGAAGTTTAAAGAAGGCATCTTTGTGGACCTGGAGAAAGCATATGACGGTGCCTTGAGAGGAGCTGTGGTATTATATGAAGAAGTTGGGAGTGGCAGAGAAGTACATAAGAGTTGTACAGGATATGTAGGAGGGAAGTGTGACAGTGGAGGTCTGCAGTAAGAGTGATGAATGCATTCAGGTTAGAGGTGGGATTATATCAGGTATCGGCTCTGAGCCCTTTATTTGCGATGGTGATGGACAGGTTGATGGGCGAGATTAGACAGGAGTCCCCGTGGACTATGATGTTTGCTGATGATATTGTGATGTGTGGCAATCGTAGGGACCAGGTTGAGGAGACCCTGGAGAGGTGGAGATATGCTCTAGAGAGGAGAGGAATGAAGGTCAGTAGGAACAAGACAGAATACATGTGTGTAAATGAGAGGGAAGTCAGTGGAATGGTGAGGATGCAGGGAGTAGAGTTGGTGAAGGTGAATGAGTTTAAATACTTGGGATCAACAGTACAGAGTAATGGGGGTTGTGGAAGAGAGGTGAAAAAGAGGGTGGAGGCAGGGTGAAATGGGTGGAGAAGAGTGCCAGGAGTAATTTGTGACAGACTGGTATCTGCAAGAGTGAAAGGGAAGGTCTACAGGACGCTAGTGAGACCGGCTATGTTATATGGGTTGGAGACAGAGCTGGAGGTGGCAGAGTTAAAGATGCTAAGATTTGCATTGGGTGTGACTAGGATGGATAGGATTAGAAATGAGGACATTAGAGGGTCAGCTCATGTTGGACGGTTGGGAGACAAAGTCAGAGAGACAAGATTGCGTTGGTTTGGACATGTGCATAGGAGAGATGCTGGGTATTTTGGGAGGAACAGGAAATAAGGAAGGCCTAAGCGAAGGTTTATGGATGTGGTGAGAGAGGACATGCAGGTGATGGGTGTAACATAGCAAGATGCAGAGGAGAGAAAGATATGGAAGAAGATGATCCGCTGTGGCAACCCCTAACGGGACCAGCCAAAAGAAGTCGTCGTCATCGTCGTCTTCTTCTTCTTCTTCTTCTATTCTTCTTCTATAAGTGAAGCATCAGGTTATGGAGTAAACCACATTCCATGATCAAGGTTGCCAATCGCAGCTTTAAATCCCATCTTAAATGTTTTAATACATTAAGTTGGTCTAACTTGTACTAAAGTTTAGTCCTTGACTAAAGGTACTAACAGGTACTTGTCAAAAATGAAGGAAACTGTCAACAGGACAAAGACTCAAACTAATTTTGTATTTGTTGAAAGTTTGATGGAGTTCACCAGAAGCCAGTTTGAGAGGTCAGTAAGGGTTCTCTTTGCAGTGACCAAAAAAGCAACACTTATGTTATGTTTGCCCTCATCACTTTTTATCATTAATTAATCAATCAAGATATACAGTTACCTTTAATTGATTTTGATTAGTTGACACCTGTTTAAGAAACACTTTGCTTTTGAATTTTAAACTAAAACTAAAGTTATCATTTTCAGTTTGTGCTTATATTAATACTTTAAACCATAGTGAAATGACCCTATGTTAAAAATAAATTTTGAGTAATCTTGCACATGGATCCAGTAATATTATTTAGAGAAATAATGCACTGCATCTTGGGGAATTTACATTTTGATTGGAATGGAAAAAAAAAATTAATTAATGAGAAAGTATATGTTTGAAAATTTTAGAAAGGAATCCTAAAAAGAAAAACAAGATGACCATTGTTGGCTAACTATTGAAAAGTATAGTGTGATCAGGGAACAACTAACACATGAAATTGATTGAAAATATTTTTTTAAGGTGGTATACTATAAATCATCAGACATGTTTCTTACAAGTGTATAATTCATCTGTCTGTTTTCTTGCAGTTGCTGATATGTGCGCAAAATGAGTGGTTTGGGAGAGAACTCCTTGGACCCCTTGAACTCCAGTCGCAAACGCAAGCTGTCCTCCTGTGAAACACAGAGTTTAAGGTCTGTATCAGAATTTCTAATATAGTAGTCTTGCAGAAGATAATTGTTGATGTAACAGAAAAAAAAAAATCCCCTCTGTTCTTTCAGCTGTGAGAAGCGTCGGCGGGAACAGGAAAGCAAGTATATTGAGGAGTTGGCAGAATTGATCTCCGCCAATCTCAGTGATATTGATAATTTCAATGTTAAACCTGACAAGTGTGCAATTTTGAAAGAGACCGTTCGGCAAATTCGACAAATAAAAGAGCAAGGTGAGTCACTTACTCAGTTACTCGTGAAAGATATTACTACTTTTAGGTTAGCTTATTCTTGTACCAAATTCCACTCGGGTTTGTCTCAGATTTTAAGTTTTAAACTAATATTAATTTTAACAGTAGTGCTTTATTAATTACATAATTTTCTTAACCTGCTTTTTATTGTCATGCGAGGATATAGCCTTTTTGATGCAGAATTAGTTGTATAATAAGAAACCAATTCTGGATGGTACTCTGGTCTAACTTGTGTTGATTTTACTGGCCCAGTTTAGAATTACGACAGGTGTTCAATAATTTATCTACCTCGGTAGGAAAGAAGAGTTTTCAAAAAAAAAAAAAAAAAAAAGTTTTATTTTTCAATGTAGCCCCCAATAGCTCCAAACACTGCAGCCACTTTTCCTGCAATGACTTTAACCACTTAGTGGTTGGAACTTTTGTTTGACCTTCAAACCAGGATGTTAGTGCTGCCTTGACGTCTTCATCACTTGAAAACCGCTGTCCACGGAAAGATTTCTTCAAAACGCAGATCAGGAAATAATCTGAAGGAGCCAGGTCAGGACTGTAGGATGGATAGTTCAGCTGCTGGAACTCATTCTCGGATGGTAGCCTGTGATTGACGTGACATGTGATCCAGTGCATTGTCGTGAAGAAGCTTACTTGATTTGCACGTGGACTCTTGTGACATCCTGTCTCTTGACTTGCACTGAGACACAACTGTGCATGAGTAACCTTGAGACATGTCACAACATGCCCTGACTTGTTTCAACACTTTCTTTCATACTCGGGTGATAAATTATTGAATACTGCTTGTAATATTCAAACTAACGTTCACTTTCAAAATGTGGAAAGGAAACAAAATACCCAAAGATGCTTGCCATGACACAGAAGAAACTTGTAAACTTCATATTGACAAATCCTGAGCTTACCCGAGATTTGAACCTAGTACATATTCAGCTGTATATTTTTATTAATGCTCGAGTTTTATTCTCAACATCTTCAGTAAAACAAGGCAGTAGTACGTTTCTAATATAAGATCTAGTTAAAAAAAAAAATTTTTTTAAAGTTTGGAATAAGAATAGATAATACTGGGGTACACTCAGTGGTGTGAAATGGAAGAACAATTTTTATTGTATTTTTATTTTATTTTCATTGTAATCATTCCATACAAACAGATCAATTTATAACCCAACAAATTTGAAGACAAATCAAACCCCACCCCTGAGAAGGAGAGCTTAGCTAAAGGAAAATTGCTTAAGGCTTTTTAATAAGGCAACATTAAACAAAAGAAAGGGAGAAGTAAATATATATGTAAATAAGAGATGGAGAAGGGAGTTAAATGCAGTAATAGTTATTTCTCTTATTCTAAAATATTGATTAAATCCTGCCAGGTTTTGAAAAAATTTTGTACAGATCCTCTAACTGAGAATTTGATTTTTTCCAATTTCAAATAATATAAAACATCGGTTTCCCACTGACTTATAAGAGGAGAATTAGGATTCTTCCAATTTAACAAAATAAGTCTGCGTGCCAAAAATGTAGTGAATGCAATCACCGTTTGCTTGTCCTTCTCCAATTCAAGTCCATCTGGAAGAACACCGAACACAGCTGTTAATGGGTTAGGAGGGATTGTGACACCAAGGCTGTCTGAAAGGCACTTAAAAATTTTTGTCCAAAATGATGTTAGTTTGGTGCAGGCCCAGAACATGTGACCCAGTGAGGCAGGAGCTTGGTTGCAGCGTTCGCAGGTTGGATCCTGCCCCGGAAACATTTTGGACAGTTTTAAGCGAGACAGATGGGCTCGATATATAATTTTTGGTTGAATAATTCTATGCTTTGTGCATATAGAACTCGAGTGAATTCTCTGCTTTGCTACCTTCCACTCCTTTTCTGATATATTGATTAAGAGATCTTCTTCCCAATGTCCTCTTGGATCTTTGAAAGGTAGGGACTCTAATAGGAAGAACAATTTTTATTAAGAGTCTGAAGATTCTGACATTGAGGCCAGTTTTTGCTTGTTTTGAATGTGTGAGAAACACACTTTTTATGGTCCTAATGATGCTGCTCATCATTTTAAAAATACACATAAAACATTGCAAGCAACTAAAACCAGAAGAGCATGCATATTGAGAAAAAGTACATAATATGCATATACAAGTTAAATGTGTTTGTAGAAAATGCAAACTAAATAACTCATTACTGAAAGCAACAGGATAGTGAGAGGCTAGGTTTTGATAATATTAATTCTGTTGATTGGTTAAAGGTATAAGATACACTTAAAAATAATGTGAGCTTTATGTACTGTGCAGTTAAGATGATTCATATTATGAATGATTGCATAATGTTGGTACGTGTCTGATTTTTTATTTTTAAAGCAGCAAGTTTATCTATTGTGAATTACTCACATGATGTAATTTTAAAGAATAACAATAATTTCTTAACAGTTTGGACTTAATCCTTTCTCAGTTTTTATGTTCTAAAACAACAAGAATTTTTAGCAGTGCTTATGAACTTTACTGATCTTTGTCTAGCCACTTGGCATCCTGGGTTTTGGTGCAGGAGTTGATCATTTAAGGTTACCCCTCATTTTAAAATATTGAGGGAAAATAAGAAGTTATAATTTAACTTTTATACCAGATCAGAAGAAGTCCTAATTAAACAGAAGTTTCAGGAGTCATTCCAAAGAGACTAAGTGATTTTTGTCAGTTTTGCTCATAATAAAACTCTATATTCAAGAGTGTCTAGATTTTAGGTTGTTTTCTGTTTAGGAGACTCAACTGCATAAGGAGTAGAGGGCTGCTTGTTGTACCCCTTTTTCTCTATATTTAGTACAAGAGAAAGTATTTTAATGGGGTCTTGATTTGTATTTTCAAGTTTTCTATGAATTAACAAATATTTGTTCTCTGCACAGTCTGTCCGTTTCTGCTCTGATTTTTTTGGCATGGTGGGTGTGTTTGTCTTTCTATTACATTCATAATTTGTGATTGGATCAAGTGATGACCCTTTTCACTTTTTTAATTTCAGAAGACTACAAGTATTCCACACCACAACTTTTTCTTCCTTTTTTAAAATATCAGTTCATTGGAACTTCCATAACTCCTTTTCAAAAAAGTTTCCAAAGAAAGTTCTAGACTTTCATTCACATAATTTATTTTTCTGACACTTTCAAATTTCATTTACCAAGGGGAAAGATTTTGCTGTATATGACATCTACTGATACATCATCAATTTCCGTTTTTTCTCCCACTTAGTTAATGGATGTTTATTTCTAGTTTACTTTTATGTGAGCACTTAGTGTTTTGTTTTTTTTTTTGTTTGTTTTTTTTTTAAATTATAAATTTAGGCTGTAAACATTTGGTGCACCATCCGTAAGACTAATCAAAGTATAGAGAAATCTGAATTACCCTCAGGTCTAGATTTTATGATGTGGAGCAGAGCCTCTTGCTCATTTTAGCCCCCTGGCCTAAGAAAATCACAAGCATAGCAGATTCATAAGGATAGCGCATAGCTAGGTGTCCATTACTGGCTTTACTAGAAAGTATGCTCAAATGCAAAAGAAAAGTAATTATCATATGTTTAATTTTATTTTTGTTGGTTTTATCCCTGAAATGCTGTGCTTCTATTGTCCATTCTCTTAGTTCACACTTCTGTGTTTTCCAGTGCTTTTTTCTGCATTTACAAAATGCAGATAATCCACTGCACACACCACACCACTAAAATCAGTTCTATTCTGTAGCCCTGTCCGTATCACTGTAGAGAAGTCCAATATGTGTTTGCGTGTAGATGTGCAAAAATGTAGCTTTGTGCATTTATTTTCTGCCAGAAACACATGGCTTGGAAAACCCACCTTAGCTGTTTTCTAGCAGCTGCTGTTTCTTGCTTCTTGTCTTTTTGTCCAGTGCATCTTTAGGATTGCAGTTGTCATGAATGCAGAAAGTGACAACGTGGACATCATAGAACTAAAACATTGTTGCATGGCTCAACACAATGAATGCATGTGACAAGTTATTCCAGTGATTATTTGTATGAACCTTTGCATATTTTAAACATGTTCAACACAAGAAAAAAAGGGAATTAAACCTGTGTTAATGTGTATGTTTATGGCATCAGTGGTGTTTAGTTTAGCCCAGCACCTGTTCAAAATATTGGATTTATTTAAAAAATGAGGATAGCAATAATAATGCTCCAAATGAAGACATTTTAAAAGGAAAATTCATTACTGTTGAAGCAAGTATCTGTGCCTCTTCAGCAGGTATGCTGGTAGCTGGTGCACTCTTGCATAGAAGTGCATTTAACATCACTGTGTGATGTTGGTCAAAAATATAATCTGGCATGGCTTTCAGTCACTTATTACATATTTGTATATAATGAAGTTATTTAAGTTATTCATATCCTAAGTAATATATACAATAGCTAGTTATCTATTAAACCAGAGTAAGATTTCTGTGTTCAGTTATCAGTGGAACACTAATGGGAAAATCTAATTTAGCATTGGTTATTTCACATGCTGTGCTGAGCATCCCATTGTGGCCCTCCATTATGGTTTCACAAACTTAGTAGATCACCTGTGTAAACTGTGCTTGCTTTTTACACATATCATTGTTTTCTGTATTGTCCACCTGTTTCCTTAAGAGGGACTAGCTCTCTGGAAATGTGTTCTTTTGAATTGCGGCGTTTTAATTAACCTGAATTTAAATAATTATAAATAAAAAAGGTATTATCCCCACCCATCATGCAATATGACGGTTACAAGATTACACGAGAAGTACAAAGGATAATCTAGCTCACTTTACTGACTGGTTCATGCAGTATTACAGACGGGAAGCTTATGACAGACTCTATCAAGCAATGTGGGGGTCTTGACCAACGCAGTCTATCTTTCGTCGCCACGCTGAAAGGATTTTCACCAGACGGAAGACATAAACTTCCGCCCGGCAGCTTCAAAGTATTGGCCGTAGGTCCATCCTTATATTCTGGTTGCTCCATGTGCAGGCTCCTTCTCTGGATCCAAACAAGGACAGGAAAGGACTCAAACCCCACCTTCAAAAATATAGGAATAGCACAATGCCTACATACAGTTCTCATTCTCCCAACAAGGAAAGATGATAGTGTGCTGACAGAAGACAGAAATATACTAGTCTGTCTTTAGGTTGACTATTCAATTCTCCAGTTGTCTTTGGCTCTCTAGTCCTGTGCTTGGCTCGGCAAATCTAAATGCTGATGCTGAGCCCTGTGAACCATACTTGGTCTGCCTGTATGAATGAGTCCATAACAGTGGGCACAGAGAACAGTGACATTAAACTTAATAACAAAACATATTATAACACCACCAGTTGGTCCTGTTTGTTTTTTCTTATGATATTGCAGCTGACTGGCTATGCTACATTTAGCTGAACTAGATAGACTTTTGAGGTTGTCATTAAAAAAACACTTCAAACACTATAAACTCTGTTCTCAATTATTAGGCAAAGGGTATTCCTCAGCATTCATTTTATTGTTGAACAAATGCAGTGCGCTTGGTAAATCCACAGTTTCGTTTTACATCACACCTGAATGTTTAACAAACGTACAGTGAGTTTTCGCAATTAATAAGCAACTAAATTACAAATAACTTTTTCTCCCAAGTTTTGCAGTAAGTGCAACAAATAAATTGGATAAAATGACATAAAGAAATTAACAAATACCATTTTTGGTCTTTCAGAAATATTCAATGACCAATATAGCCATCATTCTTTTCAATAACTGTGCTCAGTTTCCTCTCCATTGAGTATCAGTTTCTTGATCTGTTCATAATGGAATTTTTCTGAAGCAACAGCCACAATCTCCCAAAGGCTGTTCAAAGATGTGTATTGTGTTCCGTCGTTGAGGCTCACATTTAAGAACAGCCTAGAAGTTCTCAATAGGAGTTGAGTCATACCTGGGAAGGGGTCAGGTCATTATTTGGTGAAATAAGGTGAGGCCTTTTCTGGCTACCTAAGCAGAGGAGTACTTGGATGTATGTGATGGAGCATTGTCCTTAATAAAGATCATACCCTTCTAGAATGCTACTGTTGTCTTGTTATACTATTGGTTGAAGATAGTAACTTCCAGAAACTGGCAGTAGATTTGTGAGTTGTTTTTCAGTTCAGCTTTAATTTGAAAATGTCTACTAGTTCATCCATAATGATAGCAGCCTACACTAGTACCCCTCTTCCACCTTGCTGGCACTTGACTTGAAATGCTGGCCTGTGTTCAGTAGTGTTCCAGCCATGAACTCACCTGTCTATTCCATCAAAAATTATTCTCATTGCATCTGTCCATAAAACCTTTGAAAAAAATCAGTCTTCATTTATTTCTTGGCCCAGTCTTGACACCGCAACATGGTGGCGATTGTGTTTCAGCTTTCTTTATCTTAGCTGTTTTTCTGAGCCCTTGACACCTTGTACTTCAAGACACTCTAGGGAGGCAGCAGTTTTGCAGAATGGTGGCACTGGAGGGTGATGGTTTCCTGGTAGCTTTATGTTTAATTCTTCTCAGATTTTTTGCAGTTAATTTGCACCTCATCTTCTCCTGGAGCTTTTTGGGACCATGCTGACTATTCACAGCAAAATGTTTAATTTGTCAGGTGGTCACACCTTAATAATATAGCATTTTCCAGAGTGTTGCATCCATTTGAAAGTCATTCTTACAATTTTTCACTTTTCAGTGCCAGTTCAATCTTTTTTGACCTAGTTTACTTGAGCTAATGAAGCTTCTTAATAGTTATGTGCGTCCTTATCTAAGGTGTTAATCACTTTAAGCCACGTCCTCCCTCATCCCATGAAAGTTTTACATCTAATAACCATTTAGCCTTGTCTTTTAGAGTTGGAAAATTTACTTGGAAATAATAAGGTCAGAAAGCTGACTTGCCTAATAATTGTGCACCTACTATACAGGATGCAAATTATAACATTTTCACATTCTTCACCTATTTTATAAAATTGATAAGAGTTTTCGTTTGTTTATGAGATGATAAATTTGATAAGTAACAGCACTTGAATGGTTGAGTGTGGTGAAACAGATCAGTCCAGCATACCTTTCCGAAAAACATTTCTCATATGTTCTTTCTCCATCTTTCATGAAATAAGAGAATGTCTGTGACGGTGTGGGTTGGCTCCATGCTACCGAATCCTTCTGGGGGAGCCTCTTGAACCCACCACCGCCAATAACGTACCCGAGAAATGAGCCTAGCAGATGAGGGCACTCACACAAAGTAAGGGGTAGGTGCATAAAATGCTTTTATTAAAACTTTCCAGCAAAATGGTGTTTGAAGTGCAGTGCAAAAATTCAGTAAATAAATAATCCCATAAAAAGTCCAAGTGATAGTAGAGATTAAAAACAAGCCATAAATTAAGCCATTAAAATGAGGTTATAACACACTGCAGGACGCTGTCCTTAAAGTCCCCGGTGCAACCCCATAAAATGGAAGTCTCTTTAGATTAACTCCAAACAGTCCTTGCAGCCAAGGAGGCACCTAATCGGCAGTTCAACCCAACCCATCTGCATTGCTTCTAGGCTTGAGCCCCTGCAGCCGTCTGCTGCCCTGGCGGGACACCACACCGAGCCCCTTACTACCGCTGCCAGGCTCACGACTCTGTAGTTCATGGCTCCACCCACAGGACGCCTCACTGAGCCTTAAGATACTCCTGCAGCTCCCTCTACCTTTCTTCTGGCCGTAAATGGAGTCGCTCCAACCGACCAACGCATCAGTCACTCCAGCTCCCAACTTGCTCAACTGAAGTGGCCTCTTTCAGCCCCCGAGGGCCCGCTGCATGCTCTTCGTAGGGCTCATTTATACTTCACGCTCAGAACACGTACGCGCCCGCATCATGGCCGCCACGTGTTCTGAGCGTTCATTTGATGCGTCCTCTGAGCAGGTCCTCAGAAATTAACGCGACACGTGCGCGAGTTGCAGTACCAGCAAAAAGTCGGGGGGCGCAGTGTGCTAAAAGTTGGAATGTGACGTCAGAGTCTCTGTTTACTATCTACATGTGACAGAAAGCCGCTTTGCGGATCCTACGAGATCGGTGTGCACGCTTTGATATTTGATAAATGGTTCGATATGGTGAAGCAAAATGCCGACATACAAATGTATTCGTGGTGCTTTTATATTCAAGCTTCGCATATTCCCGATCATAATGACACGATACGTTTTAAAATTCTCACATACCGTCTTCTGTGCCATCTTTTTTTTCTAGGGCTTCCTCTGCTCCTAACAGCAGCGAATCGCCAGCAATAGATCGCCACACTGAGCACATTAAATGTATGATATTCCAACTCTCTGCACATTTAGAATCCTTAGATTTATACTTGATATCACTTTCATGATGAAAAGCATTAAAGTATGTATATTACATTTTACAGATAAATTGGTAATTTCATTTAAATAATGAATACTGTTAATAATTACACACATGGGGTGACACAGTGGCAGAGAGTTAGCGCTGCTGTCCTGCAGGGAGTCACGTCGCTGATATTCCCTCCCTGGAGTTTACATGTTTTCCTGCTGGGTTTCCTCAGTGTGCTCCAGTTTCCTTTCAAAGATATGCAGATTTGGGGATTTGGTGCTGCTAAAATGACGCTAGTGTATGTATGTGCTTGTATTCACCTTGCGATGAGCCGAGGCATCTTCCAGGGATTGTTTCTCACTCGTGCCCAATGCTTGCTGGAATGGACACATCCCTGGATTTAATCAATAAATATCCTTTTCAGAGATATTGCGGTAAGGTGTCATCGGAATTTAATGGGTGTTCTAGGCAATTCACAACACAGAGAAGCCGAACATGTTCTCACCGTGATAATATCTCGCACTGCCACCTGGCAGATTCCTCCAGATTTACATAAAGTACGTGCGCAAGTATAAACAGTTCAACGCTTGCATAGCAGGAGTGTCTGCTGCAGCATGCGTCGTATAACTCCGGCCTTAGGGGCTGCCTCCATGCTGAATGCCTTCTCTCCCCTTCCTTTAACCTTCTTTCTTTATCACTTTCTTCCAATCTGTTTTTTTTTCATTCCCTTTCTGTCCTAATAGGGTACGGGTGCGAGGAGCCACTCCTTCCACAGCATTATTGAAGTGCCTGACTGAGCCGACTGCTTCCGCACTTGTATGCGGCATGGTCAGTCAGTTCCACAATTAACCGTGGAGCAAAACACACTCATGCACATCCTGATTGGAGCCTGCACCTTTTCAGGGCATGATTATTTATTTAAAATTGACCACTAATTTCCTAGCTTCTGAACCGCTATACCAACCTGTCCTTGGACCAAATTGGATACATTAGCTACAATTATTGTTCCGCTTCCATTTCTAATTCATTGTCATTTTTTTCACTAATTTCGTTGATAGTAGAAAAATACATATTGGAGCTGATCAGGTCTCCCTATTCTCAGTATCTTCTTCTAACTCCTCATAGTGAATTCACAGACTTTTTATAATTAAGAGGGAGAATTCCTACATTCATATACTTGGTCTTCTCCAAGTTGGAGGTGACTTGTATGGCTCTTGGAGGTGCCAAGAGGACATTTTAATTGTGTGTCCATACCACCTCCACTCGTTACACTTCATCTGGAATAGTAGCAGTTCTGCTCTAAAAACCCCTCATATTGACAAGCTTCTAGCAATATCATAAAATGTGAACCCAGTAACCTTATTCTGAAATCTTATTTAGTCCACTTGGTCAAAACAAAACATATGAAACTTCTTTACCCTGACCTCATGACTGTAGGTGGTGATTGGGATATACACCGACTGGCAAATCAAAAGGTTTATCCCACAAATTATTGTAACTCCCAACCAAGTCTGGTGCAACCTCTGCAGAACTGCTGTTGCTATGACAATATTTGGTCAGTTTCACAGTCATCTTTTCCATGTGGATAAAACTCCAAGGTTACTTAATTTCTGTCACTTAGAGCAGCTGCTCATCATGCCTGAAGAGACTAAACTGTTGTTTTCCAGGAAAGGTTTGTGATCTCTCAGATGCTTCAGACTCGGCTGCAAATTGTTCTTGTGCTTGTCAGAGATCACGGTCTATAGCAGTGTTTTTCTACCGGGGTTCCGTGAGTGGTAGCCAAGGGTTCCGTTGAAAAAGTCCTAAATCTCCGGAAAATGCTGGGACAAAATCCAGCATCCTGGTTTTATGTGGTTATTAATCGTTCTTTAGTCCTTTAGTCAGTTGCTGTTTCTCTTAGTCTATGTCACTGCCTCATTCTCATCTGCCTGACAGGCCGGTTAACTGCCTGCTCATCCGCTCTTATCTCCGCCCCTCTCTTGCTCCCAAAGTTAAATGACGGCCAGAGTACAGTAATCCCTCCTCCATTGCGGGGGTTGCGTTCCAGAGCCACCCGCGAAATAAGAAAATCCGCGTAGTAGAAACCATATGTTTATATGGTTATTTTTATATTGTCATGCTTGGGTCACAGATTTGCGCAGAAACACAGGAGGTTGTAGAGAGACAGGAATGTTATTCAAACACTGCAAACAAACATTTGTCTCTTTTTCAAAAGTTTAAACTGTGCTCCATGACAAGACAGAGATGACAGTTCCATCTCACAATTAAAAGAATGCAAACATATCTTCCTCTTCAAAGGAGTGCGCGTCAGGAGCAGAGACTGTCATAAAGACAGAGGAAAGCAAACAAATCAATAGGGCTGTTTGGCTTTTAAGTATGTGAAGCACCGCGGCACAAAGCTGTTGAAGGCGGCAGCTCACACCCCCTCCGTCAAGAGCACAGAAAGAGAGAGAGAGACAGAGAAAAACAAGCAAGCAAAAATCAATACGTGCCCTTCGAGCTTTTAAATATGCGAAGCACCGTGCAGCATGTCGCTTCAGGAAGCAGCTGCACAGAAGGTAGCAACGTGAAGATAATCTTTCAGCGTTTTTAGACGAGCGTCCTTATCGTCTAGGTGTGCGAACAGTCCCCCTGCTCGATCCCCCTACGTCAGGATCAGAGAAAGTCAGCGCAAGAGTGAGAGAAAAGTAAGTTGGGTAGCTTCTCAGCCATCTGCCAATAGCGTCCCTTGTATGAAATCAACTGGGCAAACCAACTGAGGAATCATGTACCAGAAATTAAAAGACCCATTGTCCGCAGAAATCCGCGAACCAGCAAAAAATCCGCGATATATATTTAAATATGCTTACATATAAAATCCACGATGGAGTGAAGCCGTGAAAGGCGAAGCGCGATATAGCGAGGGATTACTGTACAAGGACGGTGTGCTTTCACTAGCTATAGGTGGCGGTTGTGCGGGGACGGCAGTTTGCGTGGTGCAATAGCAGTTAGGCTTGTTGTTTGCATTAATTTTTGTAAATTATTGTTTTGATTTCGAACATGGAGCGATTTGTTAAGAAGCGTAAATTAGAAGATGCTGCAGCACATGATGATACTCAGGTTCCGTAGCAGTTGATTGAAGCTGCAGCTGCTATCATTAGCACTGCAACCACTCAGCTGCAGTTGCCGAAAAATGCTGCCGGCAATCCGCAACTCAAAGTTCGCCAGTACAGTGACAACTACTTAGCTCTGGGATTCACTTGGACGGGAGACCCTGACTGCCCTTCACCACTGTGTATTGTTTGTGGCGAAAAACTTGCCAATAGTGCCATGGCGCCAGCTAAACTTAAGCGGCATTTAACAACTAGACATCCGGAGGTATCAGACAAAAACACAGAGTACTTTCAGAGGACATTGGCCTTGAATAAGAAGCAAATAGCTGTGTTTGAGAAAAAGTTCAAGATAAGTAAGAAAGCTCAAGAAGCAAGTTATGCTGTGGCGGAGATTGTTGCTAAGAAAATGAAATGACATTTTGAATCATTGATTTTGAATCTGGGTTTGTGTGCTATTCTGACGCCCCACTTGGTCAGGATGCGCGCTGTACCTTCTGACACCTTGTGGTGATAAGGAAGTGAGTGCCAGGTGGGGTGGGGGTTCTGATTTAAGTCAATTGTTTGCTGATTTATTTGGCGTCTCATGTGTAAGCTACAATTAATGAATAATGAACCCACGAACAATTTGCGCACAGTCCTCTTTAATGCCAAAAACAAGAAATCGACAGCAGAAACACGAAACGCAGTTTATAGTATCCCATGCAATTCTTGCTCAGCGGTATACATAGGACAAACTTCAAAAAGAATCTCAACACGTGTACAGGAACATCGCAACGCCGTCAGAAGGGGTAGGGGTTGAAAGCTCAGGAATAAAAACTACTTTATGATACGTGATTTTCTCCCTTTGTGGATCTCCAGCTGCAAAAATATATATATATATATATATATATATATATATATATATATATATATATATTAGCAAAATACCCGCGCTTCGCAGCGGAGAAGTAGTGTGTTAAAGAGGTTATGTAAACATATATATACATAAACATATATACATATATATATACATATACACATCCACATATATATACATATATCAACATATATATACACATACATATACACACATACATATATATATATATATATATATATATATATATATATATATATATATATATATATATATACACACACATGCAGACACATATACATATATATACATATTTGTATATCTACATATATATATATACACATATATACATATACATATTTGTATATCTACATATATATACACATATATACATATATATACATATTTGTATATCTACATACATACACATATCTATCTATATATATATATATATATATATATATATATATATATATTTATAGCTGATTACCCAGTGGATTCGCTCACTGAGTGCAAGAGAAAAAACTAAAATGTATGTATAAAATAAGTTTAATTGCCAAATTTATTTTTTCCACAAATAAAGAGCACTTACAATAACATAGAAATCAATATAAACAACATTAACATCATTATCATTTGAGAATATGAAGTAATATATAAGAAGCACATTGCATATAAAAATAAATTATTAAACATTAAAATGTTCTTCTATAAAATGCTACCGTGGCTATTCGTTTGTCTGTCCAGGATTTTAAATCAGCTGTAGCTCGCAAACCGTTTCACCTATTGACTTGAAATTTGGTACACAGATACTACGTCACGTCTACTATTCGCTTTCCCACACATATGAACACACACATATATATATATATATATATATATATATATATATATACACACATACATATACACACACATACACATATATACATATACATACATAGTGCGTTGCAACACGGGCTGTGATTGTTACATGGGAGGGAGACGACAAATCACAGCTTCCGGGCTTGTGATTGCTGCTTTGACGGATGCCCAGATCCCACAGTATTTCCCCTTAGGAGAGGCGTTAGGCAAGTGTAATTGAATAGCGGTGCTGCAAGTTATTACTCTTTTTATCTTTATTTTATTTTATTGTAGAATCAACTCACAGCTGCGCGCACCAGTGCGTGCGTGGCGGATGCGTACGGCTGACGTTTTCATTGTCTACCACCTTCGCTAATCATTCTTGAGGCAGATTGAAGACTTAAGTGCCAGCTTAACTGAAAAATTAAAGAAAACATACTAAGTTTTAAAAAAAATCAGTTTTAACGGGAAAAGATGCCGACGAAAGAAGAGAAGCAGCGGGACGCTAGGGTGATGAGCTGCTCATTAAGCAGCAAGCGCATCAACCTCTGAGCAAACGAATGGTAAACGTACAGAGAAAGAGGATAAATACTATGAATGGTCATGTCAAGTGTATTGACTCCACGTTATCGTGCAGTGCGCTGTTACTGGTATTTTGATAAAAGAATCTGAATAACATATAAGAAGCGTATAAATTATTAAACAGTAAAACATTAACATTTAAGAAGTAAAGATACATTGAGTACTACTGTAGTGCTTTCGGGTATAGTACATTTTTTGTTTGCCCATTACATGCATAAATGTATACATTTTTTGGTGTACCTACCCAAGAACACGCGACATGACCCGGCAGTTAAAAATTTATCGCTCCAGCAATTTTAACTCTGTTACAAAGTCATCTAATATGGTATTGCAAACGGCAGCGGGAGCGTTTCTATAAACTCAATTTAAACTTACTGTTTACACCGTGCTTTGAAGATGCATAGTATGCGACACGTGTTTCGCCGTAATTGTGGGCTCATCAGGAGTACACAGTCACTGCACTCCCTTACGGGAATCGATCCTCGGACGTAGAGGCGAAGCCCCTAACGTTGTGCCACGGCGTGAGGTTCGTTCATTTGACAGCATGTAGATCGGGGTAATTACATTGCAGGCATTCGTAGTCTGATTCACAATCTGATTGTATGGGTGGTTACCTACCAGGTAACGCTTGTGGTTGGTGAGCAAGTCGGCTAACTTCTGCCACGGTGCCCTCTTTCATTTGCGAGAAGCAGATCATACAATGGTTGAAATAGTTTAATATATATAGCAAAATCACCGCGCTTCGCAGGGGCGAATATGGTATTGCAAAAGGCAGCGTTTCTATAAACTTAATTTAAAGTTACGGTTTATACCGTGCCTTGTTTCATATTCTTTTCCTACCTTATCAATTGTGTAATGTGTTTTTTGAACAGGTTTGATTCATGGAAGTGATCACTCCTGCTGCGTTCAGTCACTTCACGTGAGCCGCTCTCTTGTGTGATGTTGCGTTGTCCACGGGTTTATTTAATGTTAGCTAAGACCCGGCAGTTAAAAGTTTCTCGCTATAGCAATTTTAACTCTGTTACAAAGTGATGCAAACTCTCGTTTATACCTCGTGTCTTCTCATTAAACTTGTATCTCGCGAATATGGCATTGCAAACGGCAGCGGGAGCGTTTCTATAAAGTTAATTTAAGTTTACGGTTTACACCGTGCTTTTTTATACCTCGTGTCTTCTCATTAAACTTGTATCTCGCGAATATGGTATTGCAAACGGCAGCGGGAGCGTTTCTATAAAGTTAATTTAGACTTACGGTTTACACCGTGGTTTTTTATACCTCGTGTCTTATGAAGATGCTTGTATGCGTCACTCACTCGCTTCTTATTGTTTCGCTGCCTTGTCAATTGTGTAATGAATGTTTTCTTCAGCGCTCTTTGGGGCTCCTCCTTCTTTTCTACGTACTGAGTTCACAGTCAGTTCACGTGATTACGTGGGAGGCGTGATGACGCGACACGCAACTCAGTCTCCTACGGCCATCTTGCTGCCTTCCATTACAGTATATGGACAAAAAAGAGGTTCCAGTTATGACCATCACGCGTATAATTTTGAAATTAAACCTGCCTATCTTTTGTAAGTAAGCTGTAAGGAATGAGCCTGCCAAATTTCAGCCTTCCACCTACATGGAAAGTTGGACAATTAGTGATGAGTGAGTCAGTCAGTGAGTGAGTGAGTGAATCAGTCAGTGAGGGCTTTGCCTTTTATTATTATAGATATACTAGCAAAATACCCGCGCTTCGCAGCGGAGAAGTAGTGTGTTAAAGAGGTTATGAAAAAGTAAAGGAAACATTTTAAAAATAATGTAACATGATTGTCAATGTAATTGTGTTTTCATTGTTATGAGTGTTGCTGTCATATATATATACATATACACAAATACACACACATATACAGATATATTATATATACATATACACATATATTTTTTATATATATATTTTTTATATATATATATATATATATATATATATATATACACACATAAATACATACATATACACACATAGATGCACTTACAATAACATAGAAATCAATATAAACAACATTAACATCATTATCATATGAGAATATGAAGTAATATATAAGAAGCACATTTCATATAAATATAAATTATTAAACAGTAAAATCTTCTTCTATAATTTGCTACCGTGGCTTTTCGTTGGTCTGTCCAGGATTTTAAATCACATGTAGCTTGCAAACCGTTTCACGTATTGACTTGAAATGTGGTACACATATAATACGTCACGTCTGCTATCTGCTTTATGGGTGATGAATGTATTACTCTTTTTATGTTTATTTTATTTTAGAATCAACTCCTATCTGCGCACACCAGGGCGGCCGTGGGCAGATGCGTATGGTGTATTCACTCCATGTTATCGTACATTGCACTGTCACTGGTATTTTGATAAAAGAATTTGAACAATATATAAGAAGCGTATAAATTATTAAACAGTAAAACATTAACATTTAAGAAGTAAAGTTACGTTGAGTACTACTGCAGTGCCTTCGGGTATACCTCATTTTTTCTTTGCCCATTACATGCTTAACTGTATACATTTTTTGGTGTACCTACCCGAGAACACGCGACATATAACCGACCGTGGGAGAAGCCTGGATTTTAAACACGCGTTGAGTTCATCTGCTGGTCTCCCTCGTGGAATAACTGGTAATGTTTGACTAAAATCTACAGCGAGTAAAACGACATTACCTCCTTTTTTTTTTTTTTACGATCTCTGAGATCTTGCTTTTTTCGGTTGAAGGCTTCATAAGCTCTTTTATGTTCAATGTTGTAGTTAATAAGTACTAATTATCCCAAACCATCATCTTTGAATGTTGCAAGACTTTCGCCTTGTATGTAGATCGGGGTAATTACATTCATTGCATTCCTAGTCTGAATCACAATGTGATTGTATGGGTGGTTACCTGGCACTGTAGGGTTGCCACCCGTCCTTTAAAATACGGAATCGTTCTGTGTTTGAGAATGAAATTGTGCGTCCCGTTTTGAATCAATACTGGACGGGATTTATCCCGTATTTTTTTATCATTTTTTTTTTTTAAAGCAGCGTCTCATGCAAATCATCCCACACGCATTTTATGAAGATGCCTCCTTTCCTACTTTTGATTGGGTAATACTTGATGTCATCGTTAGTTTGATTGGTGTTTTTAACTGTCCAGTGAGGAGGGCGTGTCTTTTAAGTACAGTCTGCAAAGTGTTGGCACTGAGATGTTGCGTCAGCGCCATAGTTGAAGCCCCTAACGTTGCGGTCAGCAAGTCGGCTAACATCCGCCATGTGCCGTCTTTCAGTTGCGAGAAGCAGATCATAGAATGGTTGAAACTGTTGCCCCTAACGTTGCGCCACGGCGTGTGCTTCGTTTATACCTCGTGTCTTCTCATTAAAGTTTTATCTCGCGAATATGTTATTGCAATCCGCAGCGGGAGCGTTTCTATAAACTTAATTTAAACTTACGTTTTACACCGTGCTTTGTTTCCCTTATGAACATGCTTGTATGCTTAACTCACTCCGTTCTCAATCGTTTAATTAATTTTTTGCTCTTCGCTGTTTGCGGCTGTTCCTCCATTTCCCCCCTACTTCGTTCTTTTATCTCGCGAATATGTTATTGCAATCCTTAACGGGAGCGTTTCAATAAACTGATTGAAAATAGTTTTGCATTTACCTTTTTAGTAAAAGGCGAGCTTTTAAGCCTGAGAAATCACCCCGTAAATGCACACGTTTAATTGCACATGTGTTAATATGTATGCTCACACAGTATTAAAAGACAGTCAAAAATTAACGTCATTTACCTTCGTTCCCACGTGTGACTCGTGCTGTAAATGTCTTCCTTGTTTTTAGTTCACGTGATTACGTAGGAGGCGTGATGATGCGATACGTGACTCCGTCTCCTCCATTACAGTGTATGGACAAAAAATATGTTCCAGTTATGACCATTACGCTTTGAATTTCGAAATGAAACCTGCCTAACTTTTG